>NW_022631028.1:8607940-8760637 GCF_010015895.1 Lontra canadensis
CGCGGGGAGCGCAGACGGACGGCACCGCCAGACCGAAGCCGGCCGACCCGCGGCGGGCAGCGGGGCCCGTTTGGCACCGACCCGGACCCGGACCCGGCGGGCGGCGGACCGACGGCTGGCCGGCCGGCCCGGGGGAGGGCAGAGCTGCAGCCGGGCACGGAGGAGCGGGCTCTGGGGGGTCGGGAACACAGGACCGGCCAGAGAGAGGGGGCTGGTTCTGCAGCCAGCCCGGAGGCCAGCGGGGGATGGACGGGCGGGTTTCGGAAAGATGGAGGGATGGGCGGATGGACCAGTGGATGGCGTTTCAGACGCACATGGTGGGAGGGCAGGGCGGGTGCACAGAAATACCAGCGGTCTGAAAGACGGGTGGGAAAGCCGGCAGATGGCTGGAGGAGGACGGAGGGAGGGAAGGGCAGATGGAAGCACAGTTGGATGTGACAGAGATGGCAAGGGGAACCGCTGGCCAAATGGATGAAGAGACTGGAATGCCCGAGAGTGCCCGAAGGGAGGGCCAGACTGACACGAGCCAGGAGCCACTGACTTGGGCATGAGGTTGTGAGGACTCAGTTTTGCGTTCCTCACGGTGAGCACATTTCCTAACTCAGCTAATTTTAAGGGAACACAGCTCCCATCCCACCCTTTCAGGGCCACCAAGTGTCTATAGTAAGGGACTAAGTCTGGCCCAGAGTGTGCCCAAGTTCAGAGGAAGGTTCCCAAAGTCAGCCTAAGTCCCCAGACTTGCCCCAAAGCACCTGCAAGGAAAGAGGAAACCGGGCACTCTTGAACACAGAACCCTCTGCTCTCTGAACTTCTGAAGACAGAGGAAATCCCTGTGGCTGTAAGATTCCTGGGTCCAAAGAAAAAGGAATCCTCTTGGCACAGCTCCTTGGGGGCTGTGAACACATGTCATAACTGGCATGGGCATGGATGCCCTCTTGAAGCTCGAATTTTGGTTAGTCCCTTCCTGCCTGTAGCAGCTGTGGATGGAGAGTTCCATCCTCTCAGATTTTCTACCTGACCTAGCAAGCTCTTAGCTTGAGCATTCACTGGGATGGACTAGAACAGGAGCTGTAAGACCAGATAGGTTCAAGGATTGTAAATGCCTATTGTGAATCCCAAGGTAGGTGCCTTGCCTAAAAGGTATTCAAGTTCAGATAAAATGACAAGCTAAATGAGACCAATGCTTTGTGATCTCTGCTTCAAACATACTTTATATACAACATATGATGCTGAAAGCATTGACATACTAATAAAATCCTCTGGCTCTGAGATCCCAGGCTCCTTTTGGTTAGATGCAGGGGGTTTTTTTGTGTGTGTTTTTTCCCTTTTATTTTTTTCAAGAAAAAGCACATGTGGTATTGTTTAGGCTGTTCTGAGTATATTAATTCTTTTAATCCTAACAGCAATCCAGTGAGGAAGGGACTATTTTATAGATGAAGAATGCAGAAGTTAAATTAATCCCAAAGTCACACTGCTAATAAGTGATATAACTGGGATAGAACCCAGAGTCTAGGTTTTTAACTGCCAGGCTCTACTGCCTCTCTAAGTGGAGAATGAACAGGTCCACATAGTAAAAATAAGGCAGTGAATAGTAAGTCTCCCTCCCACCCAAGGCTGTCAATCTTCCTGCCCAGAGGAAACCACTGTTAACAGTTTCCTTCCAGAAAAATTCAAGTAGGCACATAAAAGTGTGTATCTAGATACAGAAATTGTATACCTATCTATATCTTTTATAAGAGAAATAGAAGCATTTTATACCACTGCTGTACCTCTATGTACTTAACATTATGTATTTGAAGATTTTTTTTTCCATATCAAAACATATACTTTTACTTCAAGGGCTACAAAACAATCCATTGTAAAGAAATAATATAATCTTATTCACTAGCCCTCAAGACTTATGTGGTTTAGTCATTTTCCTTTATAAATAATGCTATCATAAGCATTTTTATATTCAGTGTCTTTCTTCAGCTGCCCAAGTTTATTTCAGAATAAGTTAGGAGAAGTAGAATTTTGGTCTGCATTAAAAAAATTTGACACATATTGCTAAGTTATGGTGCAAAGTGGTTACATGAATTTCTATATAACTGATTTAGAAGTAATGGTTGATTCTGGAGTTATGTTTATTAAGTGATAGTTATCTTCATAAAATTCTGAGGTAGGAAGGCACTTTTTGCCTTCTAATTAGATAAGGACTTGTCAAATTGTCTAGTCTAGCTTCTTCCTTCTGTCCTTCAACAATACTGTCGACAACAAAGGGTTAGCTTAAAAGTTTTATCTGCAGTTTCTAAAAGAGAGTAAGTACCACATGATAAATTACTTCCAGAATTTACAACAAGGATCTGTCTGGCAATTTTTCCTTATTAAATAACAATTATGTACCTCCCTCTTTTTGCTTTGGCTTCCAGGATGCTCAGAATTACATCTGATGCCTAATCAGAACACTGGTAATAACCAATGAAGCAGCATCAGTATTTTTATATTAACTTACTCCTATATTTATTTTAATGACCTAACTGCACATATGCATCTTACACTGTGAACCCCTCAGATCCATTTTGGAAGGAGGTGATGTACAAAAGCATAACATTTAAATGACCTTAAGATTAATAAAACAGGTCAGGCAACGTGGCTAGGATGAGAGGCAAGCAGAGAACAATGGGCCTAATTTTCATCCCCTTCCTGTCTGAAATGTGTAAGAGACTTAACTATTGTTACTGCTCTTCAGACTCCTCCTTAGAAGATAAAAAATTAGGAGAATTCCCCTCCTCTTCCCCACTTCACAACTGAACAGCAGGAATTAGAAATTCAGGGTAAAAAGGAAATGTGGAGATTATCGCAGCGAGCCCCCCATTTTACAAATGAGGAAACTGAGGCCCAGAGAGGTGAGGTGACTTACCCGAGGACACAGCTCTGGGAAATGATAGAGGCAGGACTAGAATGCAAGTAGCTTGAGATCCAGGCCAATGTGCTCTCCCACTGGGTAATGCGCACCTCAGACGACTTGGGGTAGCAGGAGGGAGGAAGAGAAGGTGACCCCACAGCCCCTAGCAACGAAAACAACAAAAAGGACTTGAGGCATTCATAAATAATTAAGCAATTAGCTGCAGTAGCTACTCCCCTCCCCTCTAGTATCCAGTCACCAAGGCAACTTGGGCAGGGTGCCTGCTGGTTGCCTAGTAACAATGTGGTCTGCTCCCTTGACATGCTCCCTAGGCATCAAAGGATTTGAGAGCTGAGAAGAGCCTTAGATGGGGGTCCCTATTCCAACACCTTCATTTTCCATATGGGGAAAGAGAGGCTCAGAGAAGCCGAGTAACCTGCCCAAGGTCACACAGCTACTCAGAGGCACAACTAGACTGCATTTCCAGTTGCTTTCCATTGCACTAGGGCTGCCTTGGGGATGCTGCAGATGGAGGAGAGGAGATCTTTTCGCAGTTCCTAGAAGAATGAGAAAATAAGAGCAAGCCAGCCAGCAAGCAAGAGACAGAGACCTTGAGCTCTCATATGCAATTAGCAGGAGCTGGTAATCCCATCAGCCCAACTTCCATCGTCACCATGGCAACATGGGTGAGGCGGGTACTGGTTGCCTAGGAACCAGTGGTCCTCTCTCTTCACTCTCATCCAGCTCCCTGGGAGTCACAGGAATAGTAGAATATTGGAGCTAGAAGGGAAGGCAGGCATCCTAACTGTTTCTGCCTTTGACTAATGAGGAAGCTGAGATGTGGGGGCACTGTGCAAGGTCACACAGCCACACAGCTAGCTAGTGACAGGGATTCATTGTTGGCCAGTCAGCCTTTCTTGAATTCCCTCTATTTGCTGCCCCTGTCATAGTACTATGGGATGGAAAACTTCACTCAGTGAAGTCAAAACACAGGAGGGGAACGGCTAGTGGTTCCCTGGAGGCATCTCTACCGCCCATCAAAATGGCGGCAGTGTCACATACGACGCCTGCACACAGAGCAGACGAGGGGCACTGTGCAGGTAATTCAAGGCAGTGTTTCTCAAGCCAGCAAGCCTGGGTCAAAACCCAGCAGCTCTCCCCAGACCTAGTAAACCTCTTGTCCCTCTATGGCTCAGTCTCTACATCTAAGACACAAGCATCTTGACATTCCCTGTCTCTTAAGTCATCGCTAGGAGTAAACGAGAAAACACCCATGTGAAGTGCCTGGTGTACAGTAAAGGTGCACTAATCCTAGGTACTCGTTTATTGTACATTCAGTAAATATTTGTTGCATGTCTGCTACGCAAATGTCACTGTTCTAGGCTCTTGAAAATCATTAGTGAGTAATACAGACAAAAGAAATCCCTGTCTCACTGAGCTTACTTTCCAGTGGAATGAATATAGATGTGTGTGTGTGTGTGTGTATAAATGAATATATATAAACACAAACACTTAAATATATATGTATATACACATACATGCATTATATATATATTTAAATGTTTGTTGAATGGGCGGAGGAACTCATTGCCAATATGCTATGTTTACGTTACCAGGCTCCTTCTCTAAGACTGAGAAGTTTCCTGTTTACAGGGTGTGATGCTATAAATACGCAGGCCTGTCTTGTATGTGGGAACTCCCGGTTTCCTTTCTTTTCAAAGCGCTGAATAAAAAGGAAAGCAGTAGCCGCTAGATGGCAGACCTCAGTCTCTCAAGATTCAGGGGACAAGGAGGCCCAGGCCCTGCTGAAGCTTCCAGCAGAGGCAGGTGGAAGGTGGCCAGTTCCAGCAGGGGCCTGGAGGAGGCTGGCTGGGGGCGGGGCGGGGCGCGGGCACGAAGTGGAGGCTTGAAACACCTCTGGGGCACTGAGGGTGTCGCGGGAGGCTATGAGGTGGTTTCAGAGTTATTGCTTTAGTGAGACGGAAGCCTGCTTTAACCAAGATCCCGCCACGGGTAAGCTCTGTGACCTCGGTCATTTATTAACCTTGCTGAATGCCAGATTCCTTACTCGGAAGGTGGAGGAAGCAAGAGCTCCCTCCACAGGGAGGAGGAGGAGTAGGCTGTGAGGCGATTAGGAGAAAACAGGTTTGTTTATGCACCTTGTAAGCTGCACACAGGAAAAGCTCAACCCATTTTACTTGTCTAGAATCTAGAAGACCCCTGAGGGTCTGGCTCAGAGCCGCAAGGGAAAGGGGTAAACGAAATAACATTTGTTGAGTATTTGCGATGAGGACACCGACATCCTTGCAACCACTGCGCCTGGAAAATGGGACGAGTTTCCGCAGACGCACCCTCCACATCCACAGCTGTCCACCAGCCACGCGGTCCTGGTTCTGCTCCTCCTGCAGCGCCTGCATTGGTTTTCCTTCTTTATTTCCACCAATAATGCCCACTCCCAGTCCTCACCTCCTGAGTTCTGGCCAATCACGACACGCTTCTGACCAGTCTCCCTGCTTCCGGCACTCGCCCGTCCAACCGGGGGCCAGACAGTAGTCTCAGCCGTTGTCTCCAAACACCGATTCGATCGTGCCTAACGTGCTTCGCCAGCTTCCTATTGGCTCTCACCATCTCTTTCTGGTTGCAAACAGGGCTCAGGATCTTCTAGACGCTTCCTGCCTTTCCAGCCACATGGCTGCACTCGCCCCGTTCCTCACAGCTTCTCTGCAGCCTCGAGGCATCTACACAGGCTGTTTCCTCTACTGAACGGCCCGGTCTCTGCTCGGCATGACTAGCTTCTTCTCCCACTCTGGCCTCCTGGGCAGGGGCTACCCCACCGTCCAGCTCCAGAGCAGGTCCTCATCCCCACTGATGATCACCCGCATGTGCGTCATAGCTGCATGGATCTACTGTCCATCTCCCACCCCAGGACATCTGGTCCAAGAGGACCAGCCCCTGGTACCCAGCCTAGGTCTGGCCACGTGGATGGCACATCGCCAAGGTCTGTGGAGGAAAAGAACTGGGTATACAACAGCTGCTGGTTGAAAGGAACAGTCAGTGAATCTGTTTCCCAATGTCTAGTCTTTCTCCTCTGCTGGTTTATCCTGAGGATGGTATATTACTCTTCCTAAAAAGCACCTTTTCCCCGCTGCTTCTTTGCTCAACCTGCAGGGTTGCCTCTCTCCCACAGGCTGAAGTCTGCATCTCCAGTCTAGCATTTGCAGTCTTCCTACTCCAGCCACCTTTCCGAATACATTTGCAAGTATATTTCCAAATATATTCCATTATATATACACATACCTAAATTTGCATATACTTGAAGATATATTAATATATTTCAAACATATGTATATGTATTAACATAGAGCAAGTATATGTATTTTGAGATATATATATATATATATGTATTTTGAGATATATATATATATATTTGGATGCACCCTCTTCTCCTTGCTGCATCTTCAGCTCTGCCAGGGCAGGAGCTCTCGAAGGCAGGCCTGGGAGCTCCTCCCCCGCCCCCCGTGCCTCCCCACTTTCTTGTGCAGCGTCTGGCACATGGGGGACTCGACTTGACTCAATGTATGATCCGTGTACTCCCCTCTCAGTAAACCTACTGTATGCACTCCCATCTCCCCACTTTTTCCTGACCCTTCTCTTCTCTGCCCACCCAAATTCTCCATCCTTCAAGGGCCTGGGTAAGTTCTGTCACAGGAGCTCAATGACCAAACAAAACTCCAGAAAGGGGCAAGATATCTAGGGTTCTGGAGGCATGGCTGAACAGGTGCCCAAACCCCTTACCATGGCCTGCTTTGCCTTAGGAAAGAAGTCCCAGCGACTTCGGGAGCATTGGTTCTGTGGCCCAAGAATTCAGGTTAAGGGATCTTTGTTGTGACTGCGCAGTAGTTCACGGACTGGAAGAACAACAATTCATCTAGCTGGGAAAATTAATACAGGAAACCTGATGTAAAATGGAGTCAGGAGGCCCGAGGAAGCTCTCAGCACTACCACTATGGCTACCTGCATACCGAACAGGAAGAGACGTGCATTGCAAGCCAATACACCCACCTTCACCACTACCCCAGCAGGAGGAAGGCTTTCCTCCTCCTCCTCTAGCAACAGCCCAGCCCCTGAGATGCAGTCACAACTCAGCCAACGGAAAGTCTCTATACTCTGAGCTCCCAGTTGACGCTAGTGGATTTTTGGTTTTAACAGCCTTCCAGCTTCCCCCTTTCCTCCAGAGGAGAGCGTTCCTCTCCTTTGTTCTCTGGACTTGCCAGTGGTTTGGCGGTAATTGGCTTCTACCAGATTCTGGTTCTCTGCTACTCCTGAATAAGTAACTGGAGGTTTTATATCCAAGGTTAACATAACCCACTCCTACTGCTGGCATGCAGACGGTTACCAAGGTTTGTCCCCATTACGTGCAACACTGCAACAAGTGTAATTCTCTGCAAATCACTGGCTCCCGATCACAGACTCGTTATCCAAGCTCCTCTGGCCTCCCAATGAACCAAAGCTGTGAGGATGCTCAGGGCAGAGAATGCACCTGAAAAGGAAAGCCAGCAGGCTTCAGCTTGGTCTTTGGAAATGTTTTAAAGGGAAGGAGAGATGGTCAGTAGAGGGGCAGTCTTCTTTCTCGTCAACTGAAAAAATGCGTGGACTATTAATACTGGCTTCCCAGTGCTGCCTGGAGGTGAGGTCCTCCACGAGCCACAAAATGCCATACACTCACTGGTTCTTGTTTCCTTATTACAATTCCCGGCAGAGCTAACGCGACAGCCTCTAGGCTACTTGAATATAGGTGTTCTTCTTGGCACTCTTCAGAGATGGAGATAAGAGTGTATAGATCCAGCCATCCCAGTTTGTCTGAGACTGTCCCAATTTCAGCAACAGACATCCTAGAACCAACACCCCCCCTAACCCGTCCTGGGTGATCCAGAAGCCTTGGTCACACCAGGAGCGTGTCCACAGAGTACTTGGTGGCCCGCATCCAAGCAGGAAACCTCCAGTCCCCACTGCAAGGTGACGCTTGCTTGCGTGGTGGGGTAAGTCCACAGCAAGCTGCTTACTTCTTCATAGTGAAGAGGTTCTTCAGGGATAAGATCGGATTTTGCGCCTTCACTTATGGCTCAGAAATCACTTAGGGGAAGCTTGTGCAAGCCTGTACTCTTGAGAAAGGGCACTGTGCTTTCCAAAACTTCATTTTTTAAAAAAAAAGATTTTATTTATTTATTTGACAGAGATCACAAGTAGGCAGAGAGTCAGGCAGAGAGAGAAGAGGAAGCAGGCTCCCCCACCAAGCAGAGAGCCCAATGCAGGGCTCGATCCCAGGACCCCGAGATCATGACCCGAGCTGAAGGCAGAGGTTTTAACCCACTGAGCCACCCAGGCGCCCCTCCAAAGCTTCATTTTTAAGCCTAAATAATCACATTATTATGACAGAAGAAATCATCATACAGAAAAAATATAAACTTACTCAGCAAGATATTAGGAGGTGATGAGTCATGTTACAAAATGACCATCTATACCTTATTTCTGGTATTAGTCTATGTTCCTTGTGTGTGGGGGGGTGGGGAGAAGGGGCGGGAGGTCACCTTTGTGTTCCTCAGAGAGTATTTTAAAGATTCCTCATGTACTGAATATTCAACAAATATCTGGATAATGAATCTATGATTAAAACATTCATTAAAGTGAATATTAAAATATTTTATAAGTCATTTACTTCTTAAGAGCTGAGTCCTCTAAAATTTGCAAAGCTATTATCAATTGATGGGCAATTAGAAAAGGAAAATAAAGCAAGTTTGGAATAAAGCCATATTATTTGTTTCCCCAAAAAAATTGTAATTGCATAAAATTTTCAGAACTGCAGCTACTGAGCAAAGTGCAACATTAGGAATCAGAATTTGGAAACAGAATTTGAGGTCAAAGAAATCTCTGTGGTTACTCAATCTCTTTCCATTAACCAAGTGCTAGAATTGCATACTCCCAATACATAGAGATATTGTGATTTTTTTTTCCTTCTTTCCTGTTGGCTTTAATTTTTTACATATTATGCAGATGACATTAAGTTGCGTGGTATGGTATATCTTTAACAGTTCCTTAGTTTTGGGGCACCAGGCTGGTTCAATTGGAAGAGGATGGGACTACTGATCTCAGGGTTGAGTGTAGAGATTGCTTAAATAAATATAAAAGTAAAGCAACAGGGGTGCCTGGATGGCTCAGGCGGTTAAGCGGTTAAGCGTCTGCCTTCAGCTCAGGTGATGATCCCAGGGTCCTGGGCTCAGCAGGCCTCCTGCTCAGCAAGGAGAGGAGTCGGCTTCTCCCTCTGCCCCTCCCCCCACCACTCTGTTCTCTCTCTCTCTCTCTCTCTAACAAAATCTTTAAAAAATGTGGTTTCTAATGGGAGTTATGGTAAACCTGGTACCCCACAGACCACTGTGCACACGTGTTTTGGGTCACAAATATTTATCATCATTGAGCACGATCTTGGAGATAGCTAAGAATCACTTCTGTCCTTTCAAAACCTTCCAGGTCCCTCAGAACTAAACTCCGAATTACCCTAACTTGGAGTTAACTCTCTATCGTTCCTAAAATGCCCTAAAAGGGCCCTAAAGGGGTCATTCTTTCTTGCCTTATGGACTAAAATATTTCATATGACATAAAACATCATCTTGTCCATAAAATATAGTACTATCTTTTTCATGTTTTGCACAAGCATAGTTTAATGATGCAAATAATTTCCTATCGTTCATTCTGAGGGAAAATCATTAATAAAACCATACTCCTTGCAAGAATTGAAATTCAGCACTAAGAGGACACAGACCACCCATAAAGGCAAGACCTAAGTTCATAGTGAGGAAACAAGCCTAATGATTAGAGTGTCCAGATGGCAATGAGTAACTGAGTCATTCTCTGTCAAATTAAATAGCATCTTAATAAGTTGTTACATCACCCTGTTGATTTGATTTAACTGGAAGATGTCAGAAAATGAGTACAACCTACAGCAATATCATTTCCTGGGTTCATTAGCATTTGGCCTGGGAATCCTCTCCTTTTTTTCTGAAGGTGGAGTTACCTCCCCTCCCCACCCCACCCCCCAGTGATCTTTGGGTTTGTTTCCTTCAAAAGCAGCCCATGTTAAGAAGAGACATACCCCTAAACTGGAATTAAATTATTGGAATTAAAAAACTGGAATCCCAGTGTCTGGTCAAATCTTCTTTCAAAGAAAGAATTCAAACACTTCTTTTACCAGGCAAGCTGGTAAGTACAGGTTGTCATGGAAACAGGATGTATTCAAATTATACGAGAAATGACGTTCTTCATCTAACTAGGTGCTCATCTCCTCTAAATGGGGAGAAATTGTTGTAGCTGAAATCCATTATATTTCTTTCAAATCTGCATTAAAAACAATCATTTCCTTTATCTTATATAGGAATACACAGACACAAAACCTCACTCTCATAAAAGTGAGAATTAAAATTACTTGCAAAGGAACTGGTGCGTAAATAAAAAGACATAAAATGAAAATGAATCCCCTGATATAAATCTCCTGACACATAGTGAAGGGGTGGGAGGAGGGAAACCAGAGAATATAATACATCCTTCACCTGCAATGGGACATATTTTTCTTCAGTAGCATTAGTGACTATTTGTTATAGAATGATCTAGGCCAGCACAGTCCTCTAGAAGTTAGGGTGGCTTGTTACTTGTCACTGCCGCTGATTAGAGCAGAGGTCCTCGTTCATTTACACAAACCTACGGAAGACACAGAAGAAAGGCAATGCTGTGCTGAGCAGGTATTTCCTACTACTTAATAAGATAATTATTAAGAAACACATGGAATAAGCTAATTTTGTAGGGAGGGATTTACAGCATGGAAGCCCCATGAGGCCACCGTTGTACCTAAGAGGCAGCCTGAAATTTTTTTGGATCAAGGTAATCCTGGGGAAAACTCTTGTAATTTTTTTCAGGTGAAGATAATTTTTCTACTTCCCTCCAAAAAGAGAAAACAGATTTTTTTTTTTAAATTTTGCAGCCTAGAATGCTGAGGTGTCAAGAAAACCCATATAGCACTGAAGACAATAATAATTCAAATCAAAATGCCAACAACTCCAAAATAAACAAAGAATTCTTAAAACTCAACAAGAAGAAAATGAACAGCCTAATTTTAAAATGGGCAAAGATCTGAACAGACAGCTCACCAAAGAAAATATACAGATGGCAAATAAGCATATGAAAAGAGGCTTCACATTGTCTGTCATTGGGAAACTGAAAATTAAAGCAACGAGATTCCATTCCACTACACACCTATCAGAATGACCAAAACCCAAAACACTGACACCACCAAATGCCCCTGAGGACGTGGAGCAATGGAAACTCTAATCACACTGGTGCGAATGCAAAATGGTACAGCCACTTTGGGTGACGGTTTCCAGTTTCCCATAACTCTTACCATACAATCCAGCAATACAGCTACTTGGTATTTACTCAAAAGTAGTTGAAAATGTCTCCATACAAAAATCTGCCCCCAGACGTTTATGGCAGCTTCATTCACCGTTGCCAAAATATGGAAGCGACCTTGAACGTCCTTCAGTAGGTGAGTGGGTAAATGGAAGTGGCATGCCCATTAAATGGAATAGCATTCAGTGACAAAAAAGAAATGGGATTATCAAGCCATGAAAAGACATGAGGAAGCTTAATTGAATATGACTAAGTGAAAGACGTCAACCTGAAAAGGCCCTATACCCTATCAGTCAAAACAGATGATACTCTGGAAACAGCAAAACTACAGAGATAGCAAAAGGGTGAGTAGTGCCAAGGGTTAGGGGAAGGGAGTGTCAACAGACCGAGCAAAGGGGGTATTTTAGGGCAGTGAAACTCTTTTGTATGATCCTACCATGGTGAGCACATATAATCCTACATCTGTCGAAACCTACAGAATATACAAGACCAAGAGTGAAACCTAATGTAAACTATGGATTTGGGGGTGATAATGATGATTCACTGATTATAACAAATGTACAAATCTAGGGGAGGATTTTGATAGTGCGGGAAGTTGTGTATGTGCATATTTAAGGGAAATCTCTGTACTTGCTGCTTGATTTTACCATGAACCTAAAGTGCTTTAAAAATAAAGGCTATTGGGTCACCTGGGTGGCTCAGTCGTTGGGCATCTGCCTTCGGCTCAGGTCATGATCCCAGGATCCTGGGATTGAGCCCCACATCGGGCTCCCTGCTCGGCGGGAAGCCTGCTTTCCCTCTCCTAGTCCCCCTGCTTGTGTTCCCTCTCTCACTGTGTCTCTCTCTGTCAATAAATAAATAAAATCTTAAAAAAAAATAAAGGCTATTAAAACAAACTACCAGCAATGACAATAGGTACCATTTCATGAGTGCTTAACCATGTTCCACATTTACTTATCTATTTCACATAACAGTCTTGTAGGTAGGTATGATTATCATCCCTATTTTATACACTGAAGGCTCAGAAGGGCTGAAGAACATTCCCATAATCACACAGCAAGAGGTGGAGTTCAAACCCAAGTCAGCCTGGTTCCAAGTCTGTGTTCCTACATTTGCAAATTCATCTCTGGAGGACAAGTTCCACTTCCCTCCATTTATCTCTCTAACATTTAAAAGACGAGATGGGCCTTTGACTTAGGGAAGTTTTCAAATTATGCTCCCAAGTGTTTAAAACTAAAACACCTAGGAAAAGGGCCTGTGTACCTGGTGTACACAGCATATGTACACCTACTAAATAACGATATGGAATCTGGTGAACAACTGAGTTGAACTACAAATGAACAGTAGTGGAGCATTTGCCGTAGGGTTGGTTGAGTCCTTTGTTTTTGGAGAGGGGCTGCTTAAGAGATGTAAACCCACTGGTCTAAGAATCTCCGTGAACTCCAGACACAGAATTATAAAGAAAATTACACTGAGGCAGAGCATAATCAAATTGCTCAATACCAGAAAAAAAAAAGACACATGAACAGAGAAACAAAAATAAAGATTTGAGAAGATTTTTCATAGGAAATAATAAAAGCAAGAAGATAGGGAAGCAGTCTCCTTAAGGTACTGAAAGAAAAAAAAAGTCAACCTATAATTCTAGATGCAGTGAAATGTCTCTTCTGAAACAATGGGAAAGAACGCTGCCTCCAGAAAGATGGAGTCGACATGCTTTTCCCAATTCCTTGTACTTGGTACAGTGAAAAATCCTCAGTACTGCGTATAAACTAAACAGAAGAGGACTGTGAAAAGTGGCAAGAAGGTGGCACACCAGCTAGGAGCCTTAGCACCCAAGGAACAACATGGTGGTGAGTGCTGTGGGTTTTCTTTGTGCTTCATATATCCCAGATTTGGAGCTGGAAGAGCTGGCATCCTCGAAATGCCAATGAGCAGAGGCAGATAAAACCCAAGAAAAATTGGCTTTCTCTCTAGCCAAAGGACAAGAAAAGCAGCAGCCTGCCAAAAAAGAAAACTTTCAGACAAGAATTGCTATACACCAGCCAAACACCACAGAACATCTATGATCCCATCTCCCACCCAAGTCATCAAGGCCAACACAGGAGTGTAGGCATCTACCATCATGGGGGGAGGAGATTAAACAAAGAAACAAAGACAAGAACAAAAAAACCCCTCATGATCCAATAATATGCCATCTATTAAAAAAAACTCACTTCAAACAAACAATATGGGTAGGATGAAAAGAAAAGGATAGCAAAAGATAATGTAAACATTAATCTAAAAAATGTTGAGTGGTTATATTAATATCTGTTAAAGTAGACTTCAAAGCAAAGTTTACTAGAGACAAAGATACCACATAATGAAGAACAAATCAACTGAAGAAGATATAATGACCCCGAGTATGTGTGCACCAAACAACAGAGCCTCAAAATACAACAAAGAAAACCCTGAAAGAGCGGAAAGGAGATGGACAATTACATTTCAGAACTTAAACACCCACTATCAGCAATTGATAGAAATATTAGGCAGAAAATCAGCAAGCAAGGAAGAAAGATTCCAGAAGTTTCCAGAAGAAATGAATAACACAGTTTAGCCAACAGTACGTAAGTGACACATATTGCACTTCAGCAGAATACACATTTTTTTAAAAGATTTTATTTATTTATTTGACAGACAGAGATCACAAGTAGGCAGAGAGGCAGGCAGAGAGAGGGGAGGAAGCAGGCTCCCTGCTGAGCAGAGAGCTGGATGCAGGCTCAATCCCAGGACCCTGGGATCATGACCTGAGCCAAAGGCAGAGGCTTTAACCCACTGAGCCACCCAGGTGCCAAGGCGCCATTTTTTTTTAAATGCTCCTGGAATATTCACCAATGCAGATTACATCCTGGATATAAACAAACCTCAACAAATTTAAAAGAAACCACTAATAGAAAGACAGCAGGAAAATTTCCAAACACATGAAAACTAACAGTATACATATAAATAATCCATCGGCTAAAGGGAAATCTCAAAGAAAATTTAAATATACATACAACTAAATGAAAATGAAAATATAACATACAAACATGTCAGATTCAGGTACACACAGCTGAAAGGGAATTTTAGAGTGTGAAACGCTTACTTTACAAAAGAAAAAAAGTCTGACATCAATAACATAAATACCTACATTAATAAATTAAAAGGAGATGAGTAAAGTAAACCAAATCAAGAAGATGGAAGGGAAAAAAACAGCGAAAATTTAAAAATTAAAAAAAAAAAAGATATTTACAGACATCCAAAAGCTGAAAGTATCCATCACCAGCAGACCCATGCTACAAAGAATGTCACATGAAGTTCTTCAAGAAAAAGAAAAATCATACCAGAAGGGAAATTATATCTACAGAAAGGAGTAAAGAGTACTGGAAATGGTAGTCACATGGGTAAATAGATGAAAATTTTCCTTACATTTAAAATCTCTTTAAAAGACAATGGACTGGGTGCCTGGGTGGCTCAGTGGGTTAAAGCCTCTGCCTTCGGCTCGGGTCATGGTCTCAGGGTCCTGGGATCGAGCCCCACATCGGGCTCTCTGCTCAGCAGGGAGCCTGCTTCCTCCCTCTCTCTCTGCCCTCCTCTCTGCCTACTTGTGATATCTGTCTGTCAAATAAATAAATAAAATCTTTAAAAAAAAAAAAGACAATGGACTAAAAAATTAAAAAAGTAAAAAAAGTAAAAGAAATCGGACTGTCTAAACAACAACAAAACCTCACAAAAAACAAGGCAGTATGAGATTTAAAACACAAATAAAAGAAAAATATGTGACAATAGCACAAAGTTTGGAGAAATGAAAGTACACTATTTGTAAGCTTGTATACTATATGTGTAGAGGCACAGTATCCCCTGAAGATAGGCCATGGTACATTGAAGACTACACTATAAACCCTAAATAAAGCACTAAAATAACAAAGTAAAAGATTATAGCTAACAATCCAACAAAAGAGACAAAAAAAGAAATCATAAGGAACATCTAATTAATCCAAAAGTAGGTATAAAAACAGGGAAAAGGGAACAATGAGCAAGTAAGACGAGTAAAAAATAGCAAGATGATAGATTTTGATCTTACCACATTAAAATTCACATTAAATGTAAACAGTCTAAATATCTTAATTAAATGTTGGGATTGTCAGACTGGATAAAATAGCAAGACCTACCAATAATACTCCCTATCAGAAATACACTTGAAATGTAAATACAGAAAGGGGTGAAAAGTAAAAGGATTAAAATGTTTTCCTTTCTACAGGTAGTACACAAAAACTTTCAAGTTAACAAATATTTACTGAGCACCTACTATGAGCCAAGGATATATGAAAAAAATTGTTAAGAGAACAAAAGAACTGTAAGAATTCATTCAAAACCACACACTTGAGGACATGCACAAACACAGGTGCACACCCTAAATCCCAGGTTTAGACTGTAAGCAAAACTGTAAGTTACCTCGATCCTTAGCTTGATTTCATGAACATAATCTACCATAAAATAATTTTAAAATAAAAAAAATAAGAGTAGAAAAGATATACTGTGCTACTTCTTATCAAAAGTAAGCTGGAGATGCTATATTAATATCACACTAAGAGAATTTTAGACCAAAGAATAGTATGGAGAATGAAGAAGTTAAATTAATTATATAAACAAGTTAGTTCACCAAAATGACATAACAATTCTAAGCATTTTTACTCCTGACAACATAGCTCTAAGATACATGAAAAAAAAAAAAAACTGTTAAAGCACAAGAACAAATATGTGAATCCACACTTACAGCCCAAGATTTTAACACTCCTCTCAGTAATTGATAGAAGGGGTAGACAGAAAATCAGTAAGAATATAAAATATTTTAACTTTACTGAATATAAAAAATTCAAATTAACCTGGTTGTCGTTTACAGAATATTCTACCCAACGACCACACAATACATATTAAGGGGCACATGAAATGTTTAGCAAGACAAACCATATTCTGGACCATAAAACAACTCTCAATGTAAAAGAACTCAAGTCCTACAAGTACGTTCTCTGATACAATTGAATTAAACAAAAAATTAGTAAGAGTAATATCTCTGAGAATCCCCAAATATTTATAAATTAAATAAAAACACTTTTATATAACCTATGGTTTAAAAAAGACACCAAAAAAGAAATTAGAAAGTACTTTGAAATACAGGGCGTCTGGGTGGCTCAGTAGGTTAAGTGTCTGCCTTCAGCTCAGGTCATGATCTCAAGGTCCTTAGATCGAGCCCCTTATGGGGCTCCCTACTCAGTGGAGAGCCTGCTTTGTCCACTGTCTCTCCCCCTGCTCTTGCTCTCCCTCTCTCTCAAATAAATAAATAAAATCTTAAAAAGAAAGTATTTTGAAACGAATGCTTGTGAAATCACACAGGTCAAACTTGTGGGATGCTGCTAAGGCAGTAAATTTATAGTAGAATTTACAACACAAATTTAGGGAAGAATTTATAATACAAATGCTTAAGTAATGGTTTCAAATCAATGAACTTGATCATTAACTCATGTTAAGAAACTAAAATGAAGAGCAAATTGGACCCAAGAAAGGAAATGATAGAGATCAGAGTAGAACCCAGCAAGTAGAAAACATAGAAAATCAATGAAACAAAAACATAGTTCTTTGAGATAAAACAAAAAATTGATCAACCTTCAGTCAGACTGTTCAAGGAAAAAAACTGAGAAAAAAATCAGCAAAATCAGGAAAGAGGTGATATTAACACAGAGTCTATAGATAATAAGGGAATTCTAAGGATAATGGGGGAAGATTACTAACCTTACAACAATGATAACATTGATAAGCTGGACAAACAACATGAAAGACACAAACTACCGAAGTTTACTGAAGAAATAGATAACTCGAACTGCCATACATCATACATACATACATACATAACTCAAACTGCCATACATACACCATACATACATACAAGAAATGACATGTATAGTTAAAAACCATCCCACAGGGCGCCTGGGTGGCTCCGTGGGTTAAAGCCTCTGCCTTCAGCTCGGGTCATGATCCCAGGGTCCTGGGATCAAGCCCTGCAGAGGGCTTTCTGCTTGGCTGGGAGCCTGCTTCCCCCTCTCTCTCTGCCTGCTTCTCTGCCTACTTGTGGTCTCCGTCTGTCAAATAAATAAATAAAATCTTAAAACAAAAAAAAACATCCCACAAAGAAAACTTGCTCAAATGGTTTCACTGGTGAATTCTACCAAACACTTACAGGAAAAATAATACCAAGCACAAAAACTCTTCAAAAAAAAAATTGCAGGGACACCTGGGTGGTACAGTTGGTTGAAGGGCTGACTCTTGGTTTCAGCCCAGGTCATGATCTCAGGGTCGTGAGACTGAGCCCCACATCAGGCTCCACATTCAGCATGGAGTCTGATCAGGACTCTCTCTCTCCCTCTTCCTCTGCCCCTCCCCAGCTAAAATAAATAAGTGTTCTTCAGATAAATGTAAAGGAGGGGTACTTCCCAACTCATTCTATTAAGCCAGCCTCACCCTCAGAACAAACAAAAACAAACAGACAAAACAAGGACCAGAAAAATATCACTAAAAAAAAAAAAAAAAAGTAAAGAATCAATAACCTTCATGGATACAAAAATTCCAAACAAAATTTTAGCAAGTAGAATATAAGAATCTATAAAAATAATAATATATCATGATCAACTGGGATTTCTCTCCAGAATACAGCTTGGTTTAACATACGAAAGTCAATCAATACATCACTTAACAAATTATACTAGTAAATCCATGTGATCATTTCAATAGATGTCAAAAGCTGACAATCATTTTTTATTAAAAAAAAAATTCTCAGCAAAACAGGAATAGAAAGGAACTTTCTCATCTACAGGCATCTACAAAATCCTACAGCTAATATCAAACTTACTGGTGAAAACATGAATGCCTTCTCTTGATATGGGGAAGAGACCAATAAGGTCTGCTCTCATCACTTCTATTTAACATTGCACCAGAAGTTCCAACCAGTACAATAAGGCAAGAAAAAGAAACAAAAAGTATCTGGATTGGAAAAGAAAAAAATAAAAATGTCTTTATTTGGTGATAATACATTTATCTATGTGAAAAAAAAAACCTCACAGAACTTACCCACAAAAGCTACTAGAATTGGTAAGCTTAGCAAAGTTTCAGGATGCAAGATAAATACACAAAATTAAATTATGTATTTACATAATGGCATTGACAGAAACTAAAGTTTTTCAAAATGCCATTTATAATACTATGATAAATATGAAATGCTTATGAAAACATCTGACAAAAGATGTAAAGAACTGAGTGCTAACAACAGAAGATTACTGAGAGAAATTAAAGAAGACTTAAATAAGTAGACATATATGCCTTGCTCACGTACAGAAAGCTGTACTATCATTAAAGTGTCAATTCTCCCCAAACTGATCTACACACAACCCCAATTAGAATCTCAACAGGTCTTTCTGCAGAATTTGATAACTTGATTCTAAGATCCATATGTGAATGCTTATGGCTTAGAACAGTCCAAACAATTTGAAAAAGAACAAATCTGGAAAAATAACACTCCCTGATTTTAAAGCTTATTAAAAAGCCACAATAATCAATAAAGTGTGGTATTGGCATCAAGCTAGAGAAAGTGAACAGAATAGAGTGTCCAGAAATAGACGGAGACATATATGAACAATTGATTTCTTTGACCAAGATGCAAAGGCAATTGCATGTACAGTAATGTTCTTCCAACAAAGAGTGCTGGAACAAGAGGATATCCATGTGCAAAAAATAAAACAAAAACTTCAAGCCATATCTCACACCATTTACAAGAATTGGCTCAATGCAGAGCATAAAACTAAATGTAAAACTTAAAAAAAAAATAAAACTTCTTGAAGCAAACATAGAAGAAAATCTTTGTGACTCTGGTGTAAGCAGGAAAGGGACCAAAACTACATCTATAAAATAATCCAAATTGATACATGGGACTTTGTGAAGACGAAAATCTTCTGCTCTCCAAAAGACACTACTGAAAGAATAAAAAGATAAGCCATAGACCAAGAGAAAATATTTGTGACTCATGTGTCTGAAAAAGAACTTGCTTCTAGAACACATAAAGAACTCTCAAAAGTCAAGAAAAATAAGTGACTTAAGGGAAAAAAATGGACAAAAATTTGACCAGACTTCTCAGAAAAGAAGATATATAGATGGCAGATAAGCCCATATATATAGATGGCAGATAAGCAGATAAGCCCATGAAGATATATAGATGGCAGATAAGCCCATAAGTGCTCAATGTCATTAGTCATCATTTCCAACCTGGTAGAATTCTGTTCCTAGCCACACTACTGCAGAATAAAGGCAAAATAAGGGCATTTTCAGATGTATAAAAGTTTAAAACAGTTACCTCCAAATCACCTTTCTCAGGAAGTTTCTGATGTACATACAACCCCCTAAGAATGAAATGAAAGAACAAAACAAGAAAGAGAAAGATGTGGGTGTCAGGAAATGGGAGATGTGACATAGCTGCGAACTGAAGAGGCCAGCATGATTTTGATGGAAAATCCGAGGGCAACAGCTGTGCAGAGAGCTGTCCAGACCAGAAAGAAGAGAAACAAGGTTCCAGGAGAGAGGTCTCCAGGGATGAAAACACTACCGATCGACCAGATGATGAGAAACTTCAAGATTCTGTCAGAAAGTCGGAGGTCAAAGTGGCACATATCACATTAAGGGCGGGGAGGGGAAAGAGAAAAGATAATTATTCACTTTAAGGAAAACAAAACGGTGGTGCAATTGACACAAGGCAATTAATGTGATTCCCCTGTGATCTACACTATCCCACATGGAATCTCATGATCCCACATCTCACTAATGCTAAGCGGACTTGAACTTGTACTCATTAAGTGAGCTTTATGCAGGTTAGAAAGCAATTTAAGAGAGGCAGGGAAGGGGTGAGGGTTCAGAGGAGTGGAGCTGTTTAACCATCATGTCAAATAAGAAATGTGCCCAAGTCGTTACCTTCTATGTGACTTGTTTCACTGTCCAAATCTGTCTGCCTTGTCTCTAAGGTAAGCCTGGGTCTTACTCTTGAAGCTGCTCTCCCCAAAACAATGGTAATAATTCTGGCCAATGAAAGAGTCTGTCTCTGCCTCATCTAAATCAAAATCCAGTGCCAAGGCTGGCGGGTAGGGGGAGAGAAAGAATTGGTATGCGTGTGGGATGTGTACGCATACAGGGGGCGGGTATTTTAAATAGTCACTTTCCTTTCTCATTACAAGAAAGTTGTTGCATAATAGGTAACACAGTGAATCGAGAAATAGGAGGTACATCTCTAGAGATGTGTCTTGTGGGTCTCCTTTCCACAGCTCAGAGCATTTTATAAGGATGTGCCCCACGATCGGTTATCTTACAAATTACCGTCTCGGTGGTTCCTGGTCTGGACAGCAACAGTGATCAATGCACAATCTGACTTCTGAGTCAAGAGGACAGAGGTGGGAGAGAGGATTATAGCAGCAGAGCTCTGCCACGTGCGGTTCATACCCTTAGTCCAAACATAGCAGGGAGTGTGTGGACTAAGTCCAGGGACAGGTGTGACCCTACAGTCTTCGGCATTCAAAGAAGCACCCTTGTCCAGGGGGTTGCACTCAATCTCTAAAAAGCCAAGTTTAGGGTCACATCATGACTTAACCACTAGAGGGAGTTTCAACAGCTATTAAGCATAGTGGGAAAGAGAGGGGTCACCTAAAAGGCGGATTTTTTCTCACTTTGAGCCGTGGCTGTAAATCTTAGGGGGAAAAAAAAAAGAGAGAGAGAATTTAAATGGTGATAACATGTTAGTGCAGATTTTTGCTTCTTTTCCATATTGGAAGGGTTCATTTTCAGGGGATTAAAATACTGCCTACAACATAATGGTTTTTCTCAACTCTGTCTCAAGTGGTGCAACCCCCAGCTTAATATTTATATGATATCGATAGGTTTTCCTTCGTTATGAATTCATCAATGCAGCCCCGTACATATTTGCTAAGCACTTGGACCCATCAGGCCAGATGGTCTCAATTGTAACCTTGCTTCACCACTTTGTGCTGTGTGACCACAGACTTTGTGATTAACTGCTCTCATTAACATGAGACTCTGGGCTCCTCTTCTGTAAAATAGGAGTATAGGGCTTTGTAGGAGTAAATTGCATAATGTATGCAAAACCCCTCTAGAACATTAGCGGGTCTAAAAAAGACTAGTCTTCTAGTGGGCAGACAGCACAATATAAAGCAACTAAATAAGAATTTTACCCCCTCCTTCCAAGTTCACTTCTGCATCAAAGCATGTAAAAGCTGAAGCCGATCAAAGAGGCAACACGTGACCACAGGGTAAGGCACGACTTATTTCTGTGGTTCACCCCAGGAAAGGACATATGAATTCACACCTTAAAGGCATACATTCACTCAGAAAGCAGGAACAAGAAGTTCCCATTGTTTTCCAGGGCCTTATCCACCATTCATTCATTCATTTTTAAGTAGGCTCCACACCCACTGTGGAGCCCAGCGGGGGCTTGAACTTCCAACCCTGAGAGCAAGACCTGAGCTGAGATAAAGAGTTGGATGTGTAACTGACTGAGCCACCCAGGTGCTCCATCATCTACCTTTCAGAAAGGACACTGCCAAAGGACACAGAGGTGACCTGACTATATTATGAATTTTTTCACAATTCCGTATTTTCTTAGGACATTTACAGAGTTGGGGAACTACTAACACCACCTGAGTTTAGAACATTTTCAGCATCCCCCAAAACAAACCTAGTAACCCATTAGCAGTCACTCTCCAATCTCTTCTACCCTCAGCCCCTGGCAACCGCCAACTTACTTTTTGTCTACATGGACTTGTCTATTTGACATTTCGTATACACAGAACCCTATAGTACGTAGTCTTCTGTATTTGGGTTCTTTCTTTCAGCACAATGTTTTCAAGGTTCATCCATACTGCCGTAGATATCAGCACTTCATTCCTTTCTATGAGTGGGTATTCCATTCTATGGACCCGCCATATTGTGTTTATCCATTCACCCGCTGACGGACATTTGGATTGCTTCCTCCCCCTGGCCCTTCTGAAAAACACTTCTATAAACAGTTGCGTATGAATTTTTATGTGGACATTCTTTCACTTCTCTTGATTATATATATCTAGGAGTCTAAGTGGGTCATATGGTAACTCTATGTTTAACTTTTTGAGGAACTGCCAAACTATTTTTCTGAAACACCTACATCAAATTACATTCTTGCAGGAGGGTTCCAATCTCTCCACATCATCACCAGCATTTGTTATTGTCTTTTTGATAACAATCATCCTAGTTGGTATGAAGTTGTGTCTCATTATGGTTTTGATTTGCATTTTCCTAAGGACTAAAGATGTTAAGCATTTTTCCTTGACTTTATTGGCCATTTGTGTATCTTTCTGGGAAAATGCCTATTCAACTCCTTGGCCCATTTTTTAAAATTGGGTTATTTGTCTTTTTATTGTTGAGTTATATGAGTTCTTTATATATCCTGTACACAAGCCCCTCACCAGATGTAACTGAAAATATTTTCTCCAATTCTATAGGTTGTCTTTTCACTTTCTTGAAGGTATTCTTTGAAGGACAAACTTTAAAAGTTTTTAATAAAATCCAATTTATCTATTTTTCATTTTTTTAATTTATCTCTTTGCTGGTATATCAAAGAAATCACTGCCTAATCTAAAGTCACGAAGTCATGAATATTTATTCCTATGTTTTCTGCTAAGAGTTTTATAGTTTCAACTCTTGCTTCTAGGACTATGACCCATTTTGAGTTGATTTTTGTATATGGTTTGAAGCAGGCGTTCAACTTCATTCTTTTGCATGTGCAGAACCCCAACCATGAAGAGTTTTCACTACAGTGTTACACTACACCACATGTATACACATAAAGATACTCATTCAACATATACATGCAGCAAGAACAATATTTGAGATAGGAGCTGACCATCTTCTTCCTCTATTTTCCAAACTATTCTTTCCCAACATTCAAGTACAGAGCAGGCAGCCTTCCTTTCCTATGACAGGTTTATGTCAAGGTGGCCTCCTGGCTTTTATTTTTCCAAACACCTACATTCTGGAAGCACAGATTCCTAGGAGAACTGACCCAATCCCAGAAACACAAGGAAGGACTGGTTTTTCCCACTGTCGGAGTAGATAGGGATTCTCTAGGGATGAAGCAGAAGGGGAGAGGGGGTCTTCTGAGAGACAGGGGACCTGCACTTGGTATCCCAGACAGTGCGGAGAGGGTGTGTGGCTACATCGATATCATGGGCGTCTCCGCTCAGGTTCTCAACCCTAAGTCTGGCGGGAGGCGCTAAGAATCACAAAACCACAACAACGACCGACCAAACATTGGATGGAATACCTGACCTACACAGGCACACACTCTCCTTAAGGACGGCCTGCCATGGAGTGTGGGACTACGGCACACCATGAAAAAGCAGGCGTCGTGATGAAACCCAAGAAGCATTGAAAAGTTTACATTTTCTCTCCCCACCAGCAAGGCAAAATAAGCATTCAGAGTCAGAAATGAGGTTCCTAGGAAGCGGGGCACGAGTAATGTAGCCTTGATTTTACAGACTGACCTTCACACCACCACACAAATTCTGAGGAACCTCTATGTATATGGCATCCTGTTAGTCTAAGCTGGGGCAAAAAATACAGAAGCTCATCAAGACATGGTTAGCCAAGGCTAGTGTGGTAACAGCAAAAAGAGTTACTGTAGTAATCACTTATTACACACCACCTGTGTGCACACCCTGTGTACACTCTTTGTAATGGTTGACATCGACAATCTTCCCCAGAACAGACCTTTGAGATTCAGAGGTTTAAAGGATGCAAGGGACATGGCTAAAGATGCATCCTCGTAATGTGTGGGGTTTAGATGTGCACCCAGGTACACTAACTCCCAGTCCCTTTTCATTCCTACAGTTATGACTCCCTCCCACGGAGAGGCTAATGTGAGAGCTCTCCTTTGATAACCCAGTATCCAATAGGTATAGACTCTAGCTCATGTTTTCTAAGAGTTAGGATGGGCTTAAATCAAACCAATCTTCTCTGACTCAGTATTCAATGCCCCCATTGGCAGGCGACTGGTCAGGGATCTGAAGTTGGACAAGAGAGATCAGCCAAATTGGCTTCCATGACCATGGGACCCATGACTTTGAGTCTAACTGTCAAGATGCATCAACCAGTTCCTCCAGTTTGGATTCCCAATACCACTGACACTGCCTACAGGTGCAGCAAAAGAAGTGACATAATTGATTTGGGGGTAGAATCCCAACTTTTCTATCTACGTGCAAAAGGAAGAATTTGGTTATACGCAGAACAGACATTTTAGTCATAGAAAAAAGTCTCATAGAGCTGTTTTGCTTTGAAATGCAGCAACTTAAGTCTGTGCCTTAGAACTATATTTTAAATTCTTGTCTGATGCTTCCTAGAAACAATAAAAGGAAAGTAAGTTGGTTCTGGCAATAAAATGTTAATAGTTTTTCCTTAAGTATTAATCTACTGAACAAATGTTGAGAATGAAAGTCGTAGTCATGTAAATGCTGTGAGAGCCATGATATATGTATTTTCTTTTGCTGCTTCTGCTATTTGATCTTGGGCAAATAACTAAACCAAATCTCGAATCCCAAGCAGAAGCATATTGAACCATAGAGAGAAGTAGAAAACACATGGAAATATAAGTTATAAGAGACAGATGTCCCTCCTTTTGTGTCCTTTTCTGAGGAATAAACTCACCCCATTTGGGATTATATAATCATTTAACTTTCATTTTCTCATTGACACACTGAATATCATCACTGATGACCGCCAGACAGTCCACCATCCTGTCTTATAAGTCTTGTAAATGGCAACATTTGAGACTCAATGAGGTGAAGTGACTTGTCCAATGTCATGTGTTCATTAGGACAATTAATATTATTATTTCAACTAACCAATCTAAGAGTGAAAAGACCTGGATTCGCCTTTGCATTCAGCCATTAATGAGACTCTATAAAATAAAAGTGTCAGATACGATGGTTTTGAAAAATCCTTCCCTCTCTGAAAGGGCTATAAATCTGTGAACATGGACTTCAGTAGTTCTTGTTTGTTTTTCTTTCCAGAAACTCAGGAACTTTCTTTGCAGCTATGATTAAGACACAATACAAACAGAAGTTATGAGTTTGAGAGTCGAGACTCTGCCTCCCAATTCCAGCCCTTACATGTATGAGGAGGGAAAGCCTGAACAGATTACCTAACCTGTCCACCTCATCTGCAAAGCGACGACTGTCCCAGTACCTACTACATCCGGCCCTCACAATGATTAAATGAGGTAACATTTAACATCGGGGATTCAGGGGTTTCAGCATGGCGCATGGTACAGAGCAAATACTCCGTAAACAGAGGCTGCCATTAACATGACAGTAAAAGAACCAGATTTGGTGTCTTTGTGTGGGTTCTAAGAAGGCATCCCTTCTTTAGGGCAGAAGCAGCCCAAGTGCTAAGGTCCACTTCAAGGCAGGATTTCATTCTTGGCTATGGTCTGGCTTGCAAAAAAAAAAAAAAAAAAAAAAGCAAACAACAACAACAATTTCCCAATCTCCCTTCCTGCTAGGGGTAGCCAATGATGTGTTTGTAGTAGGAGAGGACTTCTCAAGAGCTCTCCAGAGGGGGCCTACTTAAATGGCAGGAACACTTTTGCACTTCCCTACTTTTCCTTTGTTTTTGCCTGGAATGCAGAAGCAATGGCTGGAGCGTCAGCAGCTTATGGGTCCTAGGGGGAAGGGCTAAAAGACTTTCAGAGATTCGGTCCTTGAGCCAATAATTCAAGGCCAGCAACCACTGACCTCCGGACTTCTTGTTTCATGAAGAAAATAAACACACATTCACATTCAGGCTACCAGTATCAATATGCAATTCCTAGCCAAAATATTCTCCAAAATCTATTTCTCTTTTCTGTCAACAAATATTGCAGACCTACAAGGTCAGCCACCTGTTTGTACCAGGCCCTTCTAGGAGTCCTAAGACAGACTGTCATTGGCCATCCCTTAAATTTTTACAAAAGGTCCAAACTGTCCTCGAGGTCCTTGTTACTCAGTGTGGTGTGAGGACCAGTAGCATTAATGGCACCTAGGAACTTGTTAGAAATGCAAAGTCTCTGGCTCCATCCAGACCCACTGAGTCAGAATCTGCATTTTAACAGGATCCCAGTGATGTCTGTGTACCTTACAGTCTGAGACTCGGACTAGACTTCCAGGCTCTACTCTGTTCTTCCTCTTAATTAAGCACTACTGCCAAAAGAATCTTCCTGAAGCACAGCCCTAACAATATCACTCTCCTTGGGATACTTCAGGTTACCTCACTGCCTATAGACTAAAGTTTAGACTCCTTAGCCTGATGGTCAAGGCCTTCCATGAGCTTATGTTCTCCTGGAAAGGCCCATCAAAGTGCCGGTCATGCACACCGTAGGTGGGCAATAAATAACGTTCTGTGTAAAAAAAAAAAAATAAAAAAAAAATCAGGGTACCTGAGAAACAACATATTCCTCATTACTGTTTTGGGGATAGAGTAGCACCAAAATCAAAACCAAAACAAAGACCCCCCCCCAAAAAAAAAAACAAACAACAATAAAATCAGCCAAAAAGCAAAACAGACATGGCCACTTGCCTTCATGGAGCTTACAGACAGGTTGGAAGGAGAGACGTCTAGATAATGAAAGGACCAAACGGTAAACGGTAAGTGCTATGAAGAAAATGAGCAGGCAGCCGTACCGAAAAAGACGGACTGGTCAGAAGGATGGCCCGCAGAGTGGGAAGCTTGCTCTGGGGCTGGACCAGGCAGAGGGAAAGGCACATGCAAAACCTTGAGAGAATTTGGTGTGTTTCACGACCGGAACACGCGCTGCCCTTTCAGGCTCACCCAGAAAAGAGATTCCCCTGGAGAAAGGTGTCATGGGGTGCACCTGAGAGAAAATGCTGTATTTCTGTTCCCTGACATAAGTCTTCACTGGGACCACAGGTGAGGCCGAGAGTAGGGCACGCGGCGGAGTCCCTGAGAGTCCAGCCCCGGCAATCAGACCCAGCGAAATCGGAGTCCCCGCTCGGCCACTTACTGGCTCTCACCTCCCTCGAGCCCCAAGCTTCTGCTCCCTCAGGTATAAAGTGATGTTAAGGATAGAACCAACTTTGGAGTTGCTGGGAACGTCAGGGAGATGACGCTTGTAGAGCTCCCCCAAGACTGCCACCCGCATCAGGGCTCGCCTGAAGCCCGGCGGTTACAGGAGGACGACGGTGACGATCGCTACTGTTAATCATTAGCTTGCGGCCAGAAGCAGCCTCGACCCCCAGATTCCGGTCAGCCTCCGCCTCCCCAGGCCCCCCGACCCTGCCGTCCCTAGCCACCTCCCCTTGCGCACGGCCACCGTGACCCCAGCGCGGACGCCGGACGCCGCCGCCGGACCCCCGTTACCTGGGGCCAAACGCGACTTGTCGCCACCTCGCGTCCTGGGCCCTGCCTCCCTCCCGGCCGCCTCCCGGCCCCGCGGCTGCCGCGGCGGCGCCCCCAGGCCAGCCCGGCCCGGGCCGCGCGGGCTGCCTCGGCGGGGCTGGCGGCGGCGGCCACGTTGCGCGCTCCGGCGAAGGGGAGGGGGCTCCGCGGCGGCGGCGGCGGCGGCGGGCCCGGCGGGGGGCAGAGCCAAGAGGCGCGGCGGCGGCGGCGGCCGAGGAGGAGGAGAAGGCGGAGGATGCGGGGGGCTGCGGGCGGCGGCGCGGCCCTGTCCGCAGTGAAGCCCGCGGCGCCCGAGGTGCAGGGAGTGGCCGTCGCCTCCTGCGCGCATCATTCCTGAGATGGCGGCGGCGGCGGCGCGGCGGCTCGGAGAGCCCGGGAGGGGCCAGCCGGGCGCGGGCTGATCCCCGCCGGCCGGGAGCTCGCCGGAGGGCCCGCGCGGCGGCGGAACCCGGGCGGGGAGGCCCGGGGGGGCGGCGAGGCCGGGAGCGGCCCCGGAGCGGAGCGCACGGCCCGGGGAGGCCGCGATGGCGAACGCTAGCGAGCCGGGCGGCGGCGGCGAGGCGGCCGCCCTGGGCCTGAAGCTGGCCACGCTCAGCCTGCTGCTGTGCGTGAGCCTGGCGGGCAACGTGCTGTTCGCGCTGCTCATCGTGCGGGAGCGCAGCCTGCACCGCGCCCCGTACTACCTGCTGCTCGACCTGTGCCTGGCCGACGGGCTGCGCGCGCTCGCCTGCCTCCCGGCCGTCATGCTGGCGGCGCGGCGTGCGGCTGCCGCGGCGGGGACGCCGCCGGGCGCGCTGGGCTGCAAGCTGCTCGCCTTCCTGGCCGCGCTCTTCTGCTTCCACGCCGCCTTCCTGCTGCTCGGCGTGGGCGTCACCCGCTACCTGGCCATCGCGCACCACCGCTTCTACGCCGAGCGCCTGGCCGGCTGGCCGTGCGCCGCCATGCTGGTGTGCGCCGCCTGGGCGCTGGCGCTGGCCGCGGCCTTCCCGCCCGTGCTGGACGGCGGCGGCGGCAGCGACGACGAGGACGCGCCGTGCGCCCTGGAGCAGCGGCCCGACGGCGCCCCCGGCGCGCTCGGCTTCCTGCTGCTGCTGGCCGTGGTCGTGGGCGCCACGCACCTCGTCTACCTCCGCCTGCTCTTCTTCATCCACGACCGCCGCAAGATGCGGCCCGCGCGCCTCGTGCCCGCCGTCAGCCACGACTGGACCTTCCACGGCCCCGGCGCCACCGGCCAGGCGGCCGCCAACTGGACGGCGGGCTTCGGCCGCGGGCCCACGCCGCCGGCGCTCGTGGGCATCCGGCCGGCTGGGCCCGGCCGCGGCGCGCGCCGCCTCCTCGTGCTCGAGGAGTTCAAGACGGAGAAGAGGCTGTGCAAGATGTTCTACGCCGTCACCCTGCTCTTCCTGCTGCTCTGGGGGCCCTACGTCGTGGCCAGTTACCTGCGGGTCTTGGTGCGGCCCGGCGCCGTCCCCCAGGCCTACCTGACGGCCTCCGTGTGGCTTACCTTCGCCCAGGCCGGCATCAACCCAGTTGTGTGCTTCCTCTTCAACAGGGAGCTGAGGGACTGCTTCAGGGCCCAGTTCCCCTGCTGCCAGAGCCCCCAGACCACCCAGGCCTCCCTCCCCTGCGACTTGAAAGGCATCGGCTTATGAGGGGCTCTCGAGCCACGGACGCCCCACCCGGCCTTTCCCTTTGGCTCGGACAGTGAGGTCGTCCCTCCCCTTGCGGCCACCTTGTTGATTTTCTAAGCTGCCTTCGAGATGACTCTCCCAACTGGATCAGCACTTGGGCTGTACAGAGAGACTACTTTTTCGAGGGGGAGGGATGGGTTTCGATGTTCCAGCCCCACCCCAGCTCCGTGCATTTGTCCTACTAAGTGTATTTTCATCCTGACAATAGGCCTTGGAGTCTTTGTACTGGTACTGAAACTGACGTCTTTTATTCTATGTGTTTTTCTTTCTTCCTTTCTTTCTTTTTTTAATACAGGCTAAACTAATTTTCTTCATGCAACGTTTCCTAAAGACCATGGCCTGTTTTCTACAGAAGCTATTTTTGACAACCTCAAGTGGCATTACATTTTGCAGTGAAGTAGAGGAACCTAGGGGGACTTCACAAGTTTGACTTCTTGAGGGTCTTCTGTTGGAAGCAGGAGAAAGGGGGAGAAATTGTCTTAAGTTCCCTCTGAGTTGCCGGCCGGCCGTGGGGTCCGTTGCGCTGCCCTGGCTCGTTGAAAGGGTTGAAAACTTTGTTCGGTATTGATAATGAATTTAAAGAGCAGAAACGGGAATGTCAAGTTGCAAGGCGGTGTTTGTAAGCAGTAACAAGTAATGGGATTTGTTTCCTACCTTACTTTCTACTACTAGAAAATACACATCAGCTACAACTGCTCTCTGTATTATACCAATCTTGAGTGGAAACATTTCTGTAAAATTGTAACTTTTAAAAGAGTAAAAGTGTTTTGGTTAGTGATGGTGTGGAGAAAATACAGTATTGCATGTTTTTGTGCTGATTGTGGCTCACGGATTGGGAAGGCTCTGAGAAGCAGAGTACGAAATCAGAATTGCTTAGGTATTTTTTGCCAATAAAGATTAAAATACGTTTAGGGAAGCAGCTTGTGCTTTGAGAAGCCCAGTTTTATTCTGTCTTATGAAACGAATTTCCACTTTGAAAATGGTTCTTCTTTTGTTCATGGTATAAATGAATGGAACATAATGATACTCTACTTCTACAAGACAAAGCATTTCCTTAAAATGTTTGCTAGATTAAGCTGTGCTGTTCATCTGATGGATATTTTAAATTAATAATGACAACCATAATTTTAAATACTTGTTAGACATATTGTAATCTTAAATGGAAAGACTAAATTCTGCAAGTACTGTATAATATTTTTTGCTTATAATGCTACATTTTTATTAATGTACCTTACGTTTTGAGGATTTATATCTGTATTTCTCTTTGCATTATACAAATATACCAGTATTTTCATTCTGGAGTGGTTTCTTGTTGCTGTTGCCTGAGGCTGTGACTGGTGGTAAGACACTTCTAAATATGATATTCATGTTCCATTAGCCTTTTGTGCATGCCTATTTGGTTGACCATCAGCATATTTAAGACATTTGGAGTCTTGTTAACTTAAAATGCAAGATAAAAATCTGCAAATCTTCTCTTTAAAGAAACAGTAGATGTATATACTGCTTTTATAACTTTTTTAATGAACATACAAAACACGAGAGTGAGCATTTTGATAAAAATAACTAAATAAGGTGCAGTAAATATCTTGAAGTTTACTATAATAGAGGATAATATGAAGTGTTCAGTCCCAGAGACATAAGCCAAAATAAGAAGGGGTGGCCAGTTTATCTCTGACAAAGGCATTGCTTTGTCTGTAGCAGACAGTCTGTGAAGATGGTCTCATATTTGGAAAATATGATTAAATATTACCCTATTTCTTCCCAGATCATGAGACCAGATAGATATTAATTCTCCAAGAGCAGCTTGTCAGAAATCTCAGCTAACCTGAAGACAGAGAGGCGGGGAAGTAAATCTCATCTTAAACCGCCCCCCCCATCCTAGTGATCCATGTTAAAAAAAAAAAAGAAGAAGAAGAAGAAGAAGTCTCTAAGCCAATGGCCCTATATATATGGCTTTGAGTTCATGGATATTTTTTTCATAGGAGAATCCATAAGCCAGTGATCCTCAAATTTTAATATTCATTATAATTACATGAAGTGCTTGCAGAGTCCAGAGATTTCGTATTAGGAGGGGTTGAGGTTGGACCCAAGAAAGAACATCCTTAAGAGGTACCCCAGTTGTCCAGAGAGAGACCAATAGGCCTTTGTGTTCAGACATAAGATCTATTTTAGATGCCATGTCTATAAACTCGGTTATCTGGTTTTGGTTTTGTTGTGTTTTATTCTGATTAGATGGATGATTTCTAATGAGAGTTCAGGTGAAGAGTAATGAGAAATGACAGCCAACTGTAAAGGGAACAGAAGAACAAAGGCAGAGAAATGAGCTATCTATGGGAATAGTGTGTAGAGGCAAAATGCCCCTCACACCTCCACAGCTTTTTGGATCAATGACTCTATTAACATGTACTTTGATTGCTAATTATATTAATAAAACATCATCAAGAAAAAGTTTAGTTGTGTTTCAGAATACTCTACTTGTTGTACCAGGGCAGGTACAAGGTCTTTGGGGAAGACTTCCATTAAAATAGCTCGTTTGTTTATTTGGGAAGTTAATTTAGCACATCTCTACCCTCCCCCTGCTCCCATGAGATAACAAGTTCTCCCTGAACTTGAAGCAATAGAAAGTAGATTCCTTGTGTATAAATCTTCATTAGCACATCCTGGCATGGAACTATTGGGTCAAAAATAAGAATTCTTAGGTGTTTTCATATCATATGTCTAAAAGTTTCACAGGAAAAGGATTATTTATATTTCCACCTGTGTTCCCTTTTTAAAAAAAATGAAATATCTCAAATGGGAAAGCTGTAATAAATCAATAACCATAATGACAATAATCTCTGTATCCATTATCCAAGCTTGACAAATCTTACCAGTTTTGCCATACTGGTTTCCACTGCCCTTTTCGTTCCTTGACTCTTTTTTCTAATCTTTGTTCCTCTTCTCTTACTGCCTTTCTCCATCCTTTCCTCCCTCCCTTTCCTTTCTTCCTTTTTTCCCTTTCTTCTCTCTTTTTAAGAGAAATAAAACAAGACACAATTATTTTTGCCAAGTCTTTGGTCTCACTACCACCCCCTACCTTTTCTAATGCCCTCCCTATCTGCTAAGAGGTAAAAGGTCCTGCGTCCTAGGGCTGAGTTAGGGGTTCATTTTGCAGGGGGATGACTGGATGGGCAGGATTAGGTCTACCGTTTATGGTCTTTCTGAGGCTTACAGGAGGGAGTGCAAACTTCTTTGCCTGACACAAAAGGCCTTTCACTGTCCGGCCCCTCCATGCCCCTGGCCTCATCCTCTCTGTGCATTTCCATCTCTTCCTTTTCTGATGACCTTTGTATAAGCTCTCCTTGGAAAGCCCATGTCCCCTTCTCTGCCTGGAAATCCTTCACCCACCCCTCCAGGGTAGAGGCAATAGTCACGATATTTAAGAACTGGGATGGCAGAGGGCTAACTCAACTCTACATCCATACCCCTGGGTCCTGGCTGACCATCAGGTTTGTGCTGGCCCCAGATCTAAGATTTCTGCAAGCCCTTCTAGGCCCAGCCACCCCTCCTCTGGGTTCTCCTGGCCCATTTTGTTTACCTGCATGAATCCTCATGTGTGGCCATGGCTCCCAGCTCCCTTAGGTCTCACCTCTTCCCACTCCTTTCCCAGGCCCTGTCTTCCAGCCACTCCATCAGTGCCAGTGCCCTGAGCAGATAATACTGTCATACCTACATGGCTTTACATGCATTGTTCCTTGTGTCCAAAGTCCTCAGGCCCTTGACCCCAACTCAATTGCTACTAAGCCTTCAGATGTAAGGGATGAATTCCCAGATATAAGAGGTGAACTAACCTATGCAAAGAAAGAGGGAGTTCATTTTAGGGCAGACCTGCAAAATATTCAAGTCTCCAAACCCATGCATTAGATCCAAGTGCCATGGTGGTAGCAAATGTATCGTCTTACCAGCATTTTGAGTAGTCTTTGCACCAAGATGGCCTAGGTTATAAAATGTAGTGGATGCAAAATACTCTTCTCTAGTAGATGTGTTTTTCTTTGTCACCTGCCAAGACCACTGAGTTTCAGGATTCCCTCTATGAGGGGTAAAGGGGTAAACCTTCTCTACTCACCCTCATTCTAGACCACTGTGGCACTATTAGCTGCTTCTGGAGTGAATGGAAATTAAGGCAGACTTGATCTGACTCCAAGGGGTTCCTTATACCTTTCTTCCAACTTAGGCAAGACTTTTGGGGTCCAACCCAGCCCACGAATAGAACTCTCTTGTTTTCCCCCACCCCCATTGCTTCCTTTCTTTTGGGATGTTTTGGTGAGGATTAGATGCTTGGAGCCACAGCAGCCATCTTGCAGCCATGAGAAAAGATACTGTCAACACAGTGAAGGTAGCAGACCAGAAAAATAAAAAGAACAGGCATCTGTCTTAACATTGTTGAGCTATTTAACCAAATAAGCAACCTCATATCTACAGACTCTGGTCTTGAAATAAATACTACTATTGCTTCAGGCACTACTATTCGGTGCTTCAGGCACTAATATTGCTGGTTTTTGAAATAACAGTTAACTGCAACAATACTTAAAATATTCAACTCCCTCCACTCCTTTGATGGGTATGCTAGATATCTTGGAACTGTATTTACAAAGTTAAAAAAAAAAAAGACTTATTTAATCACTCTTTCCAACTATCAGGTCATTCAGCCTGCTGTTAACTGTTAAATTAACCTGTCTCTGGAGAAAGTAGATTTGACTTGATTTCTTAGAATGAAATAAATCTGGAAGATTAAAAATATACCTATTACTAGGCTGGTTTTGATCAGTGTATGTTTAAGATTTTGATTTCATAAATCTAGTTACAAGAAAATGGAAAACCACTTGAATGAATCCATCTACAGTAATCAACAGGTATTGTAAGCTAATAGGGCAGTTTCTGTTGGCAGTGCAGGAGGACACAGGGGTATGGAAGGTCTAGTTCTCCTGCTAATGAGTTAGCAAGCTAAGTGGAGAAACCTGGCAAACATGCCCCAAACCACAAATCAAGTCAGAACATAATATATGCCCAAAGAGAGATCTAGATAGAAAGCTTGGGGATAATGAGGAGATCAGACATCATAATCAATTGTCTGAGACAGGCCCTAAGCATTCTAGCCCTGGTTACCCAAATGAGGAAAGCAGAAAGAACCAAAAGACTGGAACAAAAATTGCCCAGTTGCCATGTTCCCCCACCTCTCATGTTCTTAAGTTACCTTCTCACTCACACATCTTCCCCATTCTGGTGTCCATTTTTAAAGTGAATCCCTCTAGGGGCATCTGGGGGCTCAGTTCGTTAGGCATCTGCCTGGTTAAGTGTCTGCCTCTGGCTCAGGTCCATGATCTCAGGGTCCTGAGATCGAGCCCCTGGTCAGAGTCCCTGTTCAGAGAGGAGTCTGCTTCTCCTTCTCCCTCTGATCTCCCTCCCTGCTTGTGCGTGCTCACTCCTTCTCTCTCTCTGCCTTGGATTAAAAAATAATAATAAAAGAAAAAACTTTAAAAAATAAAAAATGAAGTAAATCTCTCTAATGCAATAAAACCACCTAATTCTCTCCTCAGCATTTTCTATTACACTTCTCCTCAAATAGTCAAGTGCCAGTAAAGAATGTAGCCATTTTAATGAAGTTTGTTACACAAAATCTTGCCTCAAGGAGAGCCAGCAAAGACATTATTGGTTAGAAGAGTCAGAACGTAATAGAAACGAAACAGTTAGTCTTTAAGAAGACCACTCCACTACCCTCCCAAAAGAAGAAAAAGTAGCAGGTTTACCCCACAGAAAAGGGTATTTTGTGCTTTGGGTCAAGGATAAGGGAGGGGGAGAGACTTAGTAGGTATTTAACTCACTCTGTATCCTGGTTGCAGTCATGTCAGATAAACAGCTTGAAATTTATATGCACAAGTCCCAAGTCTTGAAGTCACCTCAAATTACACATGAAAACAGGTAAAACTATTTTAAGTTGCAATGTCAAGGCATAAATGCAATTCTTTTACTTCTTGGTAACATTAGACAGACAGGTACATTAAGGTTATTATTATTTGGCTTCTAGGAGGAATAATTTAGTCATTTATAAATTAAGATTTAAGTGGCCAGCCTACGCTAGGTGGAGAACATGCAAACTATTGGTTAAGTGTATGTTTTAAGATTTACCTGATTCATTTCTATTACCTGAATTATGCCAGCCTGTGTAGCCTTCTAGGATGGGAAATCTTATTTTCTGCCCGGCTATGATATCTGAGAAGCACATACTGTTTTTTGGTTAGGACTTGTCTTGGAACCTGCAAAGTGTAATAAACGGTTTCATTTTCTTGAAATATAGATGTGCTGCAATTTCAAAAGGCTTTGAAAAATTATCAAAGTTTCAATGCTGACTTAATACATGCCTTACAGAATATTCTCCGGAGATCATGAAATGTAAATGCATGAGACGATGAAAATTTTCCTTGTCTTTTTCATGTAACATATTTATTTTTTCCCCTTTTATTCCTCCAGGTGTTTCTCCCATGTGTTTCCTGAGTACTGACCAATTTGCATGGCGGTATGCTTCTACGAAGGCAGAAGGAGAGGAGATAAGGAAGAACCCCTGTCCCACGTATTTCTTCGGCAGAGTGACATAAAGAGTGAAACTGTACAGTGTGTAATTCTTTCAACCCACAGTCACGAGCCATTTAATTAGCATATCTATCTTGAGGAATTATGGGATACCCGGAGCTATTTCTAGAATTTGATTTGCATAATTGTTCTAATCCTTTATGAGTATGGTGACATGTGGTCTGACAAAAGATTTTTTAAAATTTCTAAGTTACCTTATAAGTTTTATAAAGATATTAGAATTAAACACCTTTAGATATATATTTAATAACCTGCCTCTATTGAAAGGAACACAATTATACAAAGGCATAATTAGTCTTCTGCTAATGGCATATTATTTTACTTTTTGCTACTTGAAAAAACAGCTTTGTTCACTGAAAGTTTGTCATTTAAAGTTTTTATCTAGCACCTCTTGGTGAGATTAAAATTCACTTAAACATCCTAAGAAAATTTACAGCTGTAATGGACCTCAGTGATGTTCCCTGTCTCTTTCTTAATCCATGGGTAGATGACATATTTTAGAAGAGTGGGAGCAGGAAATGGATTTACGCATTTTCTTAGGTTGCTTACTTTTATGTCTAAAAATTTCCATAATAAAAAGTTTTTGGTTTGGGGGTACCTGGGTGTCTCAGTCATTAAGTGTTAAGCGTTAAGCATCTGCCTTCGGCTTGGGTCATGACCCCAGGGTCCTGGGATGGAGCCCCGCATCTTATCAGGCTCCCTGCTCTGCGGAAGCCTGCTTCTCCCTCACCTCCTCCCCCTGATTGTGATCCCTCTCTTGCTGTCTCTCTCTCTGTCAAATAAATAAAATCTTAAAAAAAAAAAAGTTTTTGTTTTGCCTGGATGAGCCACATACACTCAAGCCAGCCTCAGCCCCGCCTATAGGGAACAGGTCCATTCCCTGTCACACTGAGAAAACTCAGTTTGGGAAGCTTACCAATAGCTATTCAGATCTAACAATACAAAAACAGTCTTCTCCAACTTCTTGTAAAGCTTTTGAGTTTCTGCAACAGAAACGTTTTTCACAAATTATATCATATTTTACTCAAGACAGTGAAAATCTGGATTTAAACAACATGGAAATTTGCTCAGAAGTGCACTATAAAGCTATGATATCTCTCATCTGTGACTGAGGTTATTTTATGTGAGCCCTTTGCCTTAAGCTTTAAAGAGTGGCTTATAAAAAAAATGGCTTCCTTGCAACAGTAAACTGTACAGAGCTGATGTACAACTGAGAGTTCTTTGGTTGGCTATTAAAATGTATCCAATGTTTACCTTTTCATGACTTTGAATACAAATGATACTTTATTTTCAGCAGACCTATTTTGTAGAGCCCCACTTGGAGGTTTAACTTATCTTTTAATACTGTCATCTCAAATTTTGTTTGATACTGAAACAAAATTTAGGGGCCCCTGGATGACTCAGTTGTTAGGCAGCTCCCTTGGGCTCATCAGGTCATGATCCCAAGGTCCTGGGATTGAGCCCTGCATTGGGCTCCCTGCTCACTGGGAGGCCTGCTTCTCCCTCTCCCACTTTGCGAGCTTGTGTTCCCTCTCTTGCTGTGTCTCTGTCAAATAAAAAAAAAAATCTTTTAAAAAAATATTTATACGAGCAGATGGAAAATATCTTCAGACTAAACCAGTGTCTCTCGCAGGGGGACTATCTACCCCTACGCATTCACTTGGTAAAATCTAGAGACATTTTGGGGTGTGACAGCTCAGGGGAACTAATGGCATCTGGTGGGTGGGGGACAAGCGTGCTGCCGAACAGCCTATAAAACACAGGATTGTCCCTCAGAACAAAAAATGGCCTGGCCCAGAATGTCTGTAGTGTCGGTGTCCAGAAATCTCCACTAAAGTGAGTGGATGCCTGGAAACATCCCTTCCAGCTGCCGTTCCGGGGGGCAGGCCATGGTCTTGTCTGGCCAGCACAATTCATGAGTAGGGACCCCAGGGCTCCTTCATAGGGATGAAGAATGCCGTGGACACATGTATGCACGTGATATAGATGAGACCGTGCTTTTATCATCAGAAATCAGGTTCACATCATGATTTTCCACTTTCTGGCTTTTACTCTCTTGTGGCATATATGTTTTATTTAAATGCTTACTAGTGGGAGTTACTCATTTACAATTTGCTGCAACATTGGACTTTCTCGAGCACTGGGATGATTTATGGGCCCTGTAAGATGGAATGAAATCTGGAGAGTTATTGGAAAGTGGGGCTGGCAGAGGGGCCAGCTGGGAAAACTGTCACCTGGGAGGGTTTGCCTGGAGGAAGAGATCCATGGCTCCACGCCCTGCCTCAGGGCTAGTGCCAGAGCCCAGGGACCAGTTAGGCTGCATCCGGCCTGCTTCCCTCATCTAATTCCAAGAAACTTTGAATAGACTCCTCAAATGAGCTATGAAACCGCAGCTAAAACTCTCACACGGGACCCTTCTGTGATTATCCTTCCAGAAGTCGTGGTGGGGGGGAAAATCCCTAGATTCATTTATGCTTAAGGATCATGGGAACTTCTGAGGGTGGCAAGACAATTAGCTACTTCTAATCTGACTACAAAGTTGTCTTGCCAAAGGGTGTCCCAGCGGAGCAGTAGCTTCCCTTTAGAAGCATATTTCTTTATTCTTTCTCAGTGGCTCTCAATCATGGGTGCACCTGAGAATCAAATAAGTAGCTACAAAAAAAAAAAAAAAAAAAATCCCGTTTTTCAAATCAAAATGGTCCTCAAATTTAATCCTCTCAAAAACTGAGGTTAGGAAATTCTGAGTGGGATGAAATTTCTGATATTAAAACCAATGAAGAAGAAAATTGGCTTACATGTGTGATCTCTCCCTGGACTGACTTTGTAGAGCTCTGACCACAGAACAACACTGAAACGCTGGGAAGGATGAAGGTCTTCAGTTAGATAAGAAGGTCTGTAAGGAAATAGTTGTGGCACAAACTCTTCCATGGTTTAAAAAAAAAAAAAAAAGTGATGCTTAAAGAAAAAAAAAGAGGTTGAAGTCAGACATGACAGTTTTCATGAAAGTCAATGTTTGTAAAGGAATCTAAGGGTCCACCTGAGTTTGGCTGGTGCTGGCAGAAGATCTATTTCTATCTTAGAATGGATAGAATCCATTCACAATATTTACATCAAAGTAGACTGCTGACTTTTAACAACTTCTTATGTAAATTCTCACTTTGCCTTTCCTTGCAGACATTCTGGCCTATGAGATGTGGCCAACTTCAGTGAGAAAGCATCCTGGGGATGGGAAGAAACAGTACCACGGTCTTTATAGTGCAAGACTTTGTGTGCTTTGCATGCATTTATCTTAAAAAATCTCCATGGAACATGACTATAAGTTTTTTGAAATAATTATTTGAAAAGTGCTAACTTCGGTGACAAGCTAAAAAGAGTACTAACCAAATAAAGTTGTAGGAGTTATTCCCCAATAAAAATAATAACCCAGAGCAGAGATACCAAATGATGAAGTTCTGTTTTTCTCTGAATGGCGGCGAGCAAGTCAGGAAACATGGTTCTGTTTCCCACACACACTTTACATTCCTTGTCCTGGCTGTGTCCTACGGTCTACCTCTTTGTAGTGATTTTTTTAAATTGAATTGGTATATATAAAACTAAAATTTTATGAGTTTGTTTGATTTTTTTTTTAACTTGGGGGAAAATGGATGATTGATCCAATCAAGTGTTTACAATTTATGGAAAAGGGTGTCTCAACCATTATATGAAGGCGACATTTAGCCCAACGGCTGCAGTACGTTTCTTTATCTGTAATTCCACTTGCTGAAGTCGGTGTTTTTTCCAACAGACTCACTGAGGAATGCTTCTTGCACACATAGGAAACTGAACCAAAAATAATACTTCTATGCCCAGGTATGGTAATGAGTACAGCAAAATCCCATACATTTACAGGACACATTAGCCCCAAGGGTAAAGTTACACACAATGTGCAACTGTCAGCCTTGGCTGAATCAGTAACTACAAAATGGACAAATTTTTTTTTTTTTTTTTTTTTGCAACAGTCGGTTGGCATGGTCAAGTTTAGTCAGTTAAACACATTTCATAAGTTGTTTATTTGCGACATTGATTCCATTTACAATACTTGGTGGGGTTTTTCAAGGTTCTTCATCACTGTTCAGCTAACACCTAGCCTCCTGCCTAACGGCCCGTGATAAACACTGGGTCATGATTTGCTGAATCAACAGTGACATCACAGGAGTCCATTCCTGATTACAGCCAGTTTAGCACGTCACAATCTTCCTTCATGTTCCCAAACCTCACTGATTTACACATTGTTTTTTGTACGACCTTAAGATTCATGCAAACAGAACTTTCCTGTATGTAAAGTGAGTGACAAGCAGGTCTTGTGAGTGCCATCTGCCCAGTGCTGGGGGTCTTTGCCCATTTTAGAATGTGAGCTAAGAGAAAGCTGCTTTTAATAAAAACTGACGACAACAGTGACAAAAATAAGGATATAATATTAAAATAAATCAAATGTTATACAATACTGTCATTATTCTGATACAGAATTTTTACACAGCAATATTGATATAGGTACACATGGCAGGATGTCAGGTAATCCATTATAAGAGATCTTCTGGTTACAAATGAAGTTTAAATTACAACTTAATACCAATTTTAAAATGGTAACGGGGGTTATGCCAGATTAAAATCAATACTTCCTCTTCAAGTGGCATTTTCTGGAACATCTCTGTGAGACTTCAAAAAAAAAAACTTCATAAAGAGAAAGATAAATAAATGTAATGTCATATTGGAAAAGTTTTTATTTATTTATTTTTTTTAAACCAACCCAAATCTAGATATATGGACTAACTTGACTTTCCCTTCCCTCTGGACTCACTCACACCTGTCACACAGTGGACCTGAAGTCTTGTTGCATGGACAGGTTCCGTGAAAGTTTGGAAGCACTCCAACCTCTACTCCATCTAGAAGTCTGGAGTGTCTAGTTCAACTACACACCTTTTACTGTTTAAGTATCAGGCAAAAAGCTCGAGTCTCAACAGTGATTCTGCGAGCAAATTAGAGCCTGTGGAACAACCCTGCTCCCCACTTTCAAAGGCTAGAGGACTGGTGAGGGAAATGGGGAAAATAAAGTGAGAGCCTTAAAAATTCTTTGAAGACAGAAAAGAGACCCCAGAGTGTGTGTATATGTGTGTGTGTGTGTGTGTGTGTGTGTGTGTGTGTGTATGATGGGCAGGGCTGGTGGGAGAGGGTTTAAGAAAAAAATTTCCTGTGACAAAATATCAAATTCTTATTCTTCTCATTTCTGTGAAAATAGGTGAGTTATTGGCATTAAAAGAGCCCAGCCAAATCAAAACACTGACGGGAAAATGAGAACTGGTTCCATAATGCCCTGCACTTTACATTCATATCCAAAATTAAAATCCGCTTTGAATTAAAAAAAAAAAAGTCATTTAAACATCAAAGATAGAAATGTTACTTGGATAGCCGAGGAAGCAACAGCATTTCTTTCTGGCATATTATTTGTTTGGCACAATCACAAGTAAATAGACTTTACAGACATCATGTGGCTGTTCACATTTAAAGTTTCTACTCTCAAGTGATTACTTTCGGGCTAAACAAATAAATCGATTAAATGAAGTCCGTAAACAGGCTAAGCCCGGCATACATGGACACGTGTGATGCATTCTTCGCCCAAAAAATGGAACCTAAGACAGAAGAAGGAAACTGAGTCAGAGAAGGAAATGTTAAAAAACAAAACCAAAAAACCTGATTCTGGAGAAATCTCTTTGAATAAGAACAAATAGTGTTACCTGGAACTCTTAATTAAGCAATATGCTCTGCACTTTATTATCCTTTTTCATCCCACAACCACTCTGTGAAGATGACAAATGCTTTCATTATACCCATTTTACAGGCGAGAGACTGAGACACAATGAGATCAGCAACTTGCCCAAGCTCACAGACGCAGACCTTGAAGCTTGGATGGCAACTGGACCAGAGAGACCAAGCTTTTAACCACCAAGCTATACTACCTTTTACTTCTTCATTTTAATTCTCTTTATAGCATCCTATTAATAAGCTCCTTAAGGAGGGCATGACATTAAGGGTATGACCACAATTATATTATAATGAGTAAATACGGAGTCACTGAAAACAAGCAATGTATAAATTCACACATTTGCACACAGATGGCAGGAGGGGTCAGAATTCTGAGCAGTGTGGGTAGGGGAGGAGCAAAAGGGAAACTAGGGAAGGAGGCAAGCCTGAGTCACAGAAAAGGAACAAACTAAACCCCGGCCCAGGGAGAGCTAGCAGAGAAAGGCTGGCTTCATTCTAAGAGGCATCCAAGTGGTATTTCTGAGTCTTGCCTATGCCACCAGTGAAGCAGGGTTGAGGGGGGTCAACCAGCAACTAGCATCATGGTTCTGTCTCAGGGCCAGTGGAGTCCCTCAAAGTACATATATGTTCCAGAGGCAAAGAACAAAATTCATTCTCTGCCCTGGGGATGGTGCCCTCTTGAGACTCGGCCTCCTTGGGAAGTTAGAGGGAGAGATTTTCCCCAGGCCTGGAGGCAATAGTTAGTCAAATGTAATGGGACAGCAAATTACTCTGGTCCAGGATAAGTTGAGAGAGGCAAGCTATCAGAGACTCATGCCTCAGGGATCCTTCTACGGTTTACACAAAGCAGAAAAATGCATCCTGTTTCTCAACTCTGCTGTTTTTTGTCTGCTCTCATTCTATCATTCTAGTGTATTTCCTAGTCTATGCCACCAAGAGAGGTCAGCCCGTACCAATTATCTGTCCTAATGAGAAAGTCTGAGACGCATCTTCCAGATGCCTTTGAAATAATTCCTTTGTTCGTAGAAAAAAACTGCCTGCAGACAGTGACAGAACCATTCTAACCTTATTTTGGGGCTGAACTAAGAGGACAGACTCAACTGTATGGTAGTCCAAACAGTGGTCAGGGCTCAGTACACCGGGCACTATCTTTGGGCGGGCACCGTGCTCATGTTCCTCTTACCTCCTTTTTCCTTTTTCTTCTCTTCCTCCTTCTTCTTTCCTGCCTTCCATTTCCAAAATGGTTCTGGAAGGACCAGGGAAATGATGGAGGTCAATAAATACAAAAAAAAAAAAAAAAAAAAGAGAGAGGGAAGCCACAGGTGGGCATTGATATGCACGTGGAGAAGCGGCAGAGCCACCCCAGGTTCCTCTGCCTTTTGACAAGGGCCTTATTGTCAAGGCTCTGGTGACAGTGCCTGCCTGCAGGGGCTGCGGCCCTCAATGCCCCTCAGACTCATGCTCAGAATGGTTCTGTCACTGTGTGCTCCAGGGGCACGTGGATGGCTGGCTCATTTCTGGGCCCTGAGAACGTGTCGGAGGAGGTGGGCCCAGCTGCACTGGCTCGGGTGATTACAAGGGGACAGCAGGAGAAGTTCCAACCCTGGACCTCTTGGATCTGCTCTAGCTGTGAGTCTCTGAGAGCTTCATTGTGTCACACCTAAGACCACTTTGTGGGCAGCTGAGGGTGACTCCATCCCCCCCCACCAGAGGACATCAGGTGGTATCCAGAGATACTTTTGTTTGTCACAACTTGGGGGAAGGAGCATGAGTGGTGGGTGGAGGCCTGGGGTGCTGCTAGACAGCCTTCAACCCAGAGGATGGCCGCCCCAATAGGAAGACCTCTCTGGCCCTAAGGGCCAACGATGCTGACGTGGAGAAAAATGAACAGAGGCAGCAACATCCGAGGTAAAGGAGGCTGACCTGAGCGAGGTGTAACTATAATGACCGCGTCAAACTGCTACACACGGACTACGCCAAGCAGCTTTTCTTCATCTGCCCATTCCACAGACATTTACTGTCCCCGGCCTACCAGGCCTTACATCACGTGCTACAGAGACAGTGAGAACAAAACAGGAAAGGCCTGGGCCCATCACGTGGCGTGAATTGTAGTGATGGAAGACAGAGGACCAGGAGGATAGTTTAAGCACCAAAGAAGCACCTTGGGGTGCCTGCCGTCCAGTGACGTGGGCCCCAAGGCACCACGGGCGCTCTCTGGCCTGTTATGTGCATTTCCTAGTCCCTTGAAAACAGTTGCAAAGAAAAATGACAGTGGTGGCCAGCCAGACCCAGGCTTCATGAGGCATCGTGCATGAATGTCACACCAATCTTGTACGCTAGCTTTTTGCCTTTTTTTGACCCAAGCTAAGTGGCTTCCTCTTGAGGTGAAGTGACACAGCTGACTGAGGTCACTCAGCTGAAAGGGAACCTGTCATCATCAAACCCAGCCCCACTTTCTTCCAGATTTTGCTCTTTTCTCAAATACCACTATTCCCCCCCCAACTCCAGGCTCTTTGAAGAAAGGACATCTCATTTGTGAACACGCGGCACTCAGCCTGGGACACAGGAGACGCTTAAGTGAATACTTGTTAAAAGCCTATCTCCTGTCAGTGACCCCTCCCCTCTCCCCAGACGTGCTCTGCCTAGAGGCAGAGGGGTGTCCTTCCCAGGTAATGTGGCTTCTCCTCACTCCATACACCACTGCCCGGCACTGAGCAGGCCCAAAGTGACCCATGCCACCAAACTCACAGAGAGGGACTCACGTGAAGCCAAAGACGCAGAGGGCCTTCCTGGGGATAGTTCCAGGATAGTTCTAGGGCCTAGGGAGCACCCTGGCAACGTGCTCCCAAGGTCATATGTCTCTGTGAATCTTTCAAAAATATCACGGATTTTCCTTTTTCTTATTGAAGGTGACAAGGTACTATTGGCCTTAGCCCAGATCTGCCCCAACAACCTTGACATCGTGATCACACTGTCCTGCAGGGATCTTTATAACTTGCAGCCCTGTTCTTATTCTTCACAAGCCCACTCCCCCTTTGCAAGATCTGCTCTGTGTCTCTCCCCCTGCCAAGCCTTTTTACCTGTGCCCGCTCATAGCAGTTTTCCTCCTCTCCTTCTCTCGCCGTGCCCCTACTGACAAAGGGCACCATTTCTAATGTGATACACTTTCTCCACTGGCCCCTTCATTTCTAGTTCTACACATATTTTTCTTCTTGAAGATTTTATTTATTTATTTATTTATTTGAGAGAGAGAGACAGAGAGACAGAGATAGCAACAGAGATAGTGAGAGAGAGAGAGAGCACACAGGCACACACCAACTGGGAGCAGGAGGAGAAGCAGGCTCCCGGCTGAGCAGGGGGCCTGGCTCAGGGCTGGATCCCTCATGACCTGAGCAAGGCAGACATTTAACCGATGGAGCCACACAGGCATCCCCTAGTTCTACACGTGTTGTGTGACAAAGTCGATAGGCGTCTAATAGCCAGAGACACAAGAAAGGACACAGGAGAGGCACAGAGAGAGCCCGGGAGCCAACCGTTCCGTCCCAACCAGACGGTTTATTTTAGAATCAACTCACTCCAGCATTTCCACAAGCCCAGAATGCCAAACAGCAGATTCTCAAAGAAACCGAGGTTGGACCTGCAGTGCTTTCCACAAGGCACGATTCCTAGCCATCTGCAGCACTTGTAAAGAGAAGACAGTACTGACCCAAAACACATGTATTGTTTGTGATTTCTCTCAAAACAGAGTCAACTTTGCTAAAGAAAGAAATATAGAGAAGGCTGGTCATGTCACGTAGAAAGTGCTGGTCTCTTGTGGGAAGGAGGTTTGGGGTAGGAAAATGAGTGAAGGGGGTCAATTGAACAGTGAAGGATGGTGATCACTTTGTACTTCAGACAGATGTCAAATTACAATGTTGTATACCTGAAACTTATATAATTTATATACAATTTTACCTCAATAAAAAAATGACAATTTTAAGGAATGCCAGTTTTGTTACCATAACTTTTATCAATAAGTACACAGTTTAAAAAAATTTCAAATAGCATGATGGCACATAAAATACGAACTAAAGGTCTCACAGTTCCTGTCCCTCTCTCACAATTTCCAGCTTTGACAACTGGGAGGGTTGCCAATGTATTTTAATTTGGTCAATTCTTAAAATGTTTCTTCCAATGAAGATTGTATGAATAATTATATATTCATACAACCCTAAATAATGCAATGATTTATCTTCTTGTGCATAGAGGGTTACCATGGGATCTGGCCTCCCACTGCTCTGTGTCCTCGGAAAGAGTAAAGGAAAACAGGGAATAAGGGGGTCAGCCTCGTGGGTTGTGCGGAACTCGAGTTGGACTGGAGAAGCTGTTGGCTTGTAGGCCTGGGCCTCTGGGTCTAGAGAGGTGCAAAATATTTGCAAGAGTAAGGGTGGTAGCTTCTGTGAGTCAAGGGGAGCCTCCCCTTCCCCCGCTTTAGCTCTCAAGTGGGGCAGCTACAAGTATCCTGTTCGGAAGAGAGGGCAAGCCAAGCTGTGGGTTTCAGTAGCTGCTGAGCTCCCAATGCAATGATGCTGCTTCATCTCCTACACTGTTGTCCTGTGAGGCAAAGTCAATGTAGTGTTTGGCCAGGGGTGCTCAGCTAGGGCAAGGTCCATGCCCCAAACCGTCACAGTGACATCTGTCATAGTCTGGGGACATGGCTGGTTGTCACAACCGAGAGAGGGAGACTACTGGCATCATGTGGTAGAGGCCAGGGATGCTGCTGAACATTCTCTGATACATAGGCTTGTCCCTACCACCAAGAGCTGTCAGGCCCATACCATCAAGTTCCCGGGCTGAGAAACTGTATTTATGTCCCCTGAGTCTCTCTGACAAGGAACTTGTATTCACAGCAGGAATGCTGCCCTGAGAGAGAAAATGCAGATAATGGCTCTTGAGCTCTATGGTAGGAAAGATGAGGAAATTAACATATTGGGCTTTCATCCACCCAGCTTTCACTAAATTCTGTAGTTATATTAGTCATATTTTAATTAATATTTTTTAAGGTTATACTTTATCCTGGAAGTATGTTTACAATGTTTCATCATTGGTTGGTTCTAAAACAGAAACGGCTAATAATTTTTTAAATTTTTTTTTTTTTTTTTTAAGAGTTTCACAAGTAGGCAGAGAGGCGGGCAGAGAGAGGGGGAAGTAAGCTACCCGCTGAGCAGAGAGCCTGATGCTCTATCCCAGAATCCTGGGATCATGACCTGAACAGAAGGCAGAGGCTTTAATCCACTGAGCCACCCAGGCGCCCCTTTGTTTGTTTGTTTGTTTGTTTTTTACAAAGACAAACCCCAGGCTTTAATTTCAAATTTTTTTTCCAGAAAAGAAAAATACATTGGTCAAATCTTAAAGTGTAGCTAAAAAAAACAAAAGCAAAAAAACACGCCAGAAAACAAAAAGTTAAACTGATACTAAAAATGTTAACATAAAAAGTGAAGCAAAAGGGCACCTGGGTGGCTCAGTGAGTTAAGCCACTGCCTTCGGCTCAGGTCATGATCTCAGGGTCCTGGAATCAAGTCCCGCATTGGGCTCTCTGCTCAGCAGGGAGCAGCCTGCTTCCCTCTCTTTCTCTCTCCGCCTACTTGTGATCTCTGTCAAATAAATAAATAAAATCTTTAAAAAAAAAGTGAAGCAAAAACAATTTTGGGGGAGGAAACACAGTCGTTTAAATTGAAGAAAATTATAAACTAATAAGCAATAAAAATAAAAGTATTAACTACATAATTATAAACTTCCAAAGCCAAGCAGTAATCAGAATGGGATGGAAATAGCCAATCTTTGTAAACTCTGAAAAGTTTTAATAGAAATATTAAATAGTGGGATTTTTAAATAGCAAAATATTCCTTGCAGACATGATTCAGTAATTCATCCCTAAGTATTAAAAATGAATATATGTTAAGAATTTTATTTGACTAAAAATGTGTTTGGAAAACCTACATCCTGTTCTTCTTAAGTAAACTGATCTTTTATTCTACTTTTCAATTATCAAATGTAAATTTAAAAACTGTACAATTATAAAGGTATACCCTAGCAGTCACTGTAAACTCCACAAATTAGTGGATATATCTCAAATAAAATAGTAAACTGAACTCTGTGACTATCAATTCCTACCTGTAGTCTGCAATTTCATTCATCAAATATTACTCACTTTATCAAAATAAACAGACATTTGTGGCTATGACTAAGTCAAGCCAGAATGGAAAGTTTAAAATTTAAACAGGTGTAGTCTTGACTTATTCATAGACTTGTGTTTTTAAAACACCAAGCCCTGTGACCACAATCCCCCCTTAAGAAAAAAAAAAAAAAAAGGAAGAAAAAAGAAAGGAATGAACACATCATATTAAAATAGAATTTTCTATGCAGTGTCTATACTTTTACTGTTCACTGATGAACCATCAAACTACAGTTTGAAGTTGAATACTATATGTTACACTCACTAGGACACATTTACAAAAATTTCTTTTCTCAGGTTGTTTTGAATAGAATATAGCGGAAAGATAATCTGGAAGTAACTAGATTTTTTAACAGGGTAAGTTAATTTCACCCAGAACAAGTAACAACTCCAGGACCTACTTTAAAAATAGAAATGACATATGAAAATGTATTTTTAAGACAGAGAAGTATCCAGTAGGAAAAGGTGTAAAACTGAGTTCTAGAAACACTTTCCAAATGGGTGTCTGAATAGGGGAATATTTAAGAGCTGACATTAAAACCTTTCTCTTTTTTTAGTCTTTTAGTTCTTTTATCACTTAATTCTACTATGAAAACCATAACTTGTTATTAAAGACTTCGTTATTAAAACTGTGACTAAAAACAAAGGTGTAGAGGTGTACCTGGGTTTCCGGGAGAAGAATGGTATTGTTTACTCTCGGAAATGACCTTGCACTTCATATACTTGAACTGGAAGTTATTCAGGCACCAGGGAAAGAGAATTTGGTTCTCTTATTAAAATACCTCGGATTTGGAAAACTCATCAGAACTACAGGATGTGACAAATTCCCACGAGGGACCATTGTTTCTCATCCCACACCAACCAGCTTTGGTAAAGTGTTCAGGTAAACCCACTTTCAGGGTGGTGGGAGAGTATGGGGACTAACACCCCACAACCAGGGGAGCACCAGCCAGACACGAAGTCCCATGCTGCTGTGTGCCCTCTCACCTGGTGACCTCAGCCTGTCACTGAGTCCCTCTGAGGCTTACCGTGGTTGAATGCAGAATGTGCAAGAAATAAATGTGCCTCACGGGCTCGTTGTGTGAAACGAGAAACTCATATACAACATTTAGGGCAGGGTGTCTGGGACATCACAGTCCTCCACAAGGGACAACTGCGCTTTGCTATGGCAAAGAACAGTTGCGTATTCACTTGTTTTAGCAAAAAGGCTGCACAATTCTGGTATGCAGGGAGTGGAAGGGTATACCAACACTGCACAAAACCCACAACATTCTTAAAAGACTGAGAAGAAACTTTTCAAGGACAGTGGCTCCGATGTACAAAAGTTGACTCGCACTTTTTTAAGGGTGAGGGCAAAAGTGCCATCAGTGCCCAAGGTGGCTGGGCTGGTGTCACCTCCTCTCTGGGAGTCAGGCATTAAGACAGACCACTAACAGTTTACATCCTTTCCTGTCTTAAAGTGGCCAAAAATAAAAGGTGCATGTCACATGTGACAATGACAGTGAAGCCAAGGGGAGGGATGGTCTAAATGGAACAGGAAGTATTTCTCAAGGAAACCACAGGAAAGCCAAACTCAGTCTTCAGAGCAACCCAAACAAGTGGGGTTCCTATTACAGCTTAAATAGTGGGATTTAAGCTCAACAGAAGCCCATTTATTTCATTACCTTCACTCTGAGAAAGTCAAAACAGTAACTGTCATCCACAACTGTCAAGACAGGGAAGATGGTGGGCTCTACCACAGCTGTCCACCCTAAACCACATGTGGGGGGAAAAAAAGGTGGAAGGCAGAGTCCAGAAGGCAGACTACTTTGCAAACATTCCATCTCTTTTAAACAGGAGAGAACGCTGAGGACACACGCAGCTCTGTCTCCAACAAGCCACCTGGCCTGGGACAGGTCCCTCTGTGGCTCCCGACTTCCCTTTGTTGCTGGGTAAAACCAGGAGGTGGCGCTAGGGGAGCAAGACACAACCACCAGGCGGCTCTGGGGCATCTTACTGAGATCCCACTGTTTCAAGTTTTGATTCAGAAACGGCCAAGACTCTCCAAACTCCACATACCTTTCTACTCCCTTCTGCCTCTCACCCACCCCGCTTCCTGAAGTGATGTCGCTGACTGGCCTCGTGGATAGGAGTGTCTGCCATCCCACCTCAAAAGCACCATCCAATCCTGCCTACGTCAGGTCATGCCACTCATTGCCAAAACCGTTCAAAAGTGTTGTTTAGGTCATCGAGACACTGAGCTGTTAGATAACAGAAGAAGTTGGAAAATTAAGTATCATTAACCTCTACGATTACGAACAGTGTCCTGCACAGATGGAGTGAAAATAAAGGACTTTTAAATTAAGATACAAGGATAACTGTATCATGCATAATTTTCTGCAAGAAACAAAACACAGTCATTTACTTCTGCCTTATCAGTGGGTCTGATGCGAAAAGTCTTTTCAAGAACTTCTGTACTCCGATTTTGGCAGAAAGCATACACTGTACTACACACATGTATTTTTGTCCTAAATCCCTTTTAGGCAAATTCCCGTGTTTGAAATTATTTTTTTGAAAAGTTGCCAATGTCATGACAGCAAGGTTATGAAAACGATTCAGTAGAGTAATGATGGTAGAGGACCCAGTTCTTTAAAATGGGAGGCGAAAGGAGGGAGTTTTCCATTGCCGTCTTTCCTAACTTACAATTTCAAGCACAACACCCTGGGTTCCATGTCCTACAGGCCTTGCTGGGAGTTCAGTTACCACAACGTAAGAGAACCACCGTGAATACGAATATATGTACTAACTTTACGAGTCAGCGGATGGCAGCTGTCTCCCACTTTGCCCATAGGCGTGCAAATCCTTATGCTCTTAACCCAGATACTAACAGCACAGCACATGCCTCCGGCACACTGGGGGTCCTTGTCGCAGGCCTGAAATGTAACAAACAAACAGATAAATGTAGATGGTGGGCAAGACTCTGGCTGAGGAAATCTAAAATTAGCAGTCAAAAATGCTCTTTATATCTCCAATCACTAGGATTTTAATAATCACACATATAAAAAAGAACTGTAATCTTCATTTGCTTGCACATATTTACCATAAAATCTGAACAGAAGAGATCTTCCTTGTTTAAAAAAAAATGGCCTAAAGAATGGCCCACATATTACAAAAATCTTAAATAAACACACAGAAAATCACCTCTCTTTTTCTAGTGTTTTGTGGCTGAATTGGCTTTGAATTTGAAAAACAAGTCTGGATTAGTCTTATACCATACATGGCCATTAGGAACTACATAAATTGAATCACAAGATTTTATGACTATTAACCGCAGAATACGTTGGGCCCAATTTTTAAAAAGGACTTAATTTATTTATTTTTTTAAAGGGATTTAAATGGTCTCTAAATCTGGCATGAAATGCTCCAGAACCACAAAGGTACTGATATAAATTTTAAAAATGCTCATTTTCCCTTTCAAATATTTGCATTTGGTTCATGAGACTTGATGTTTCTCAAATCACTGGCTTGATTTTCACATTTCCTCTTTAAAGAAAGAAATTTCATAGGTTGGGAATGGACAAACCAAGATTTTTTGCCTTAGGTTACTGTTTTGTTTTGTTTTGTTTTGTTTTTTCAGGTGAGTAATCTGCAAAAAGGAAATTATTGGCTTAGGGTATACACATGTGTACATTACAAAATCAGTTGAACTATTCTTTAAGATTAATCAGATTTAGAAATTCAAATGACATGCAATTCTCAACAACGATTACTCGAGGCATCTGTTCTCAATATAAAAATTATAAATACAAATAATTAAAGAATCAACTATGGAGGAGTTTTTATACTCTATCTAAATAGAAATAAATAATGCTGTCTGAATTTATTTGCATGAAAATAGATCTGAAGAACTATTGTTCCTTCCTAGAATCAACAAAAAAATAGGATGCTTTGTTTGAACGGTATGTTAATAATCTGTTTTGCTAGTGATAAGGTAAAAATATGCTGTACTATATATGTAAGAAACTAAAAAGTCTATAATTTAGACAATTTTTTTTATATTTATTGGAAACAACGAAAACATTCCTTCAAGGCTTTTCTCCTTCAAAGTTTGGGGGCCAGCCACAAGTCTTGAAACATAAGTATATGAGCTCACCTTCATTCACTGTTTTTTTTGTTTAAAATTATCAACCATCCTATTCTAAGGTTGGTTTATTTCCCTCATTAGAGTTTTTTTCTCAGCCTATTTAAAATGACTGTGTGGACAAAACTCCAATTTTCACCTTGGGGCGTTAGGACATTCAGAGGAAAACATCCAAACATTTCCATTTTCCAATTTTTAGCTGTATGGCAGAGACATGTATACGTGGCCATGACAATTTGTAAATGAGAAGTACAGTATGTGATCTTTTCCAATATGGTTTTAACAAATCTATGTGGAACATAAATCAATTTCAAAATAGCTACACCTATTACCAAAAAAGGTAAATATTTAAGGTGGAGTTTTCAGGCAGTATTTTCTGTCAACAGATGCTCAAGACCTGGAATTCGGAGGCCCCACTAACCCTTTTTAAAAGACAATGAAAATCCAGCCAAAATTTTTCCAAAATTCGGTCAGTCACTTGGATATTTAACATCCTGAGGATGATAAGTTACCAGGTTTTTCATTTGGCTCCAGATGGTTCCTGTCATGAAGACATAAATACATTTCTTTATTGCTACATTGCTTAGAGGAATTTTTAAAAAATTCTCTTTTGGTTACACTGAGTTAAAACAACAAAAACAGCTCATAGAAGTCCACTCTAAGCCTCCCTAACAGATAAATATCCCATATGATAAAATTTCACTTTTGTAACAAAAAACTTCACTTCTTGGAAATATTTACAAAGAAATGCATAGGTTTATATAATTTTAATTAGACTGCTGTTTCCTAATGCCCTTCATACTTAACCCATTGCAGATCTATTCAAATAGTGTTGTCCTGTGAATGGAACAAAAAGATACTTATATTGCAAAGGAATTCTGGGCTCAGAGGATTAGCAGAAATTTAAAATGAGCCAGCAGGGGAAGAGTGGGAGAAAAAAACCAATCATGTTCCAACTCTTATCTTAGAAAGACCTGTAAAAAGTTTTTTTCAACCACACTGACTGACTGACAAAGCTATTCAAATACACTTTCAAAAAACCTCTATTTTAATAAATATCACAATGCTTATAATCCTATTGCATATAACCAAATACTGTTATTGTACGAGGGATTTCAAGATACTATAAACCTAGGAACTCACTTGGGAGACTATGGAACTTTTATTTTCTCAAGACCAGGACAGATTTCCCTCAAATTTCAATATTTCATTATGTATCATCAATTCAAATTTATTTAAAATCCCATAATGTGCACTTAGATAATTTAAGTAATTTAATGGAGGTGTAAAATAATTTAAGACTTAAAAAAAAAACAAAAGATAAAAGAGTAAAGCAGGGGCACCTGGGTGGCTCTATCCTTAAGTGTCTGCCTTCAGCTCAGGTCATGATCCCAGGATTCTGGGATCAAGCCCCGCTTTGGGCTCCCTGTTCAGCTGGGAGTCTGCTTCCCCCTCTCTTACTCTCCCTGCTTGTATTTCCTTTCTCTCTGTCTCTCTCTGCCAAATAAATAAATAAAATCTTTTTAAAGAATTAAAAGAGTAAAGCAGTTGAGCAATCAGGAAAAGGTAGGGATTTTGCATTGTTGATGTAAAGTAGACTACGGTAAACTCATCCTTCAGATCCACACAGAAAACTGTTGGTGAGAATAGGAGAGAACTCACTCAGTTCCTACTTCCGGAAATAATGAGGACAACTACACGAAGTTGAAACAAACATCTACATTGTAACCTACTCCATAATTACGCCTGAGCCCTGGTGGTGTTTTATCAGGAATTGGAACTGGAAACGTTTTACAAGGAAAACCTCAAGAAGCTGGGGGGTGGGCGGGGGTACCCTCTGGAAACCAGAAGGAAGCGCCCACATTGCTTTGCAAAACATACACAGGGCCTCGGACCAAGTTATTTCAAGGGGTTTCTGTGGAGAGGGCAAGGGGAGCAAACTCCTCGACCAGAAGGTTAAGTCTCAGGAATGGGAGATACTCGTCTTGCCCCCTGTGCATTTCAGAAAGGGCCTCCCAAATTTTACGGTTCGAGGTTGGAACGCCTCGAAGAAGTGCTAGAGAAGACTCTGAAAGCAAACTTCTTTCAGCTTAACAGAAAAACAGACCAAACTCGAGGAGAGAGCTTGCAGGGTTCCAAGAGGGAAGCAAGGGGGAGAAGGTGGTGATAAAGGAGGTGGGTGACACTTTGGTCACTTTTTCTTCCATAGCGCACCTAAGATCCCGGGCCGTCCGCTGCGTTTGGAGTAGGGCACCTCTCCCAGAGCGCCAAAGGGCATCTGGGACAGATGTCCCCGCCCGGGGCGACCCTCTCCGAGCCGCTCCCCTCCCAAGCCCCCCGGGGCGCAGCGCGGGCGCGCATCCCGGGCGGACAGGTGCGCCCGGGGCTGCTTACCCCGGTGATGACGGCGGCGTCCCCGGCGGGGGGTATGAGCAGCAGCGGCGACAGCAGCAGCAGGAGCAGCAGCGGGGCGCAGCGCGGGCCCCTCATGGCGTCCTCGGGACTACGCGGCGGTTGGGGGGCCGTTGGGGGCGCGGGGCCGGGGCGCGCTCGCTGGAGCGCGGAGCGGAGGGCGGGCGGACTGGCGGGCGGCTGGCGCGAGCCTCCGGGCCGTTATAAAGGCGAGCCCCGCCGTGACTCACGCCGGCGCCCGCCCGGCAGCACGCGCTGGGGGCACGGCGCGGGTACACACCCCACGCCCCCACGCGCACACGCGCGCCCACCCCGGGCCGGCGTCCCCGGGACGAGCACGTGCCGGCGCGCGGCTCCCAGCGCCCCCGCCCCGGGCGCCACGCAGGCAGCGCCCCCCGCGGGGCGCCCCGCTCCCGGCCCCGCGCCTAGCCTCCCGCCTCTCGCCTCCGCCCGCCGCCGCTCCTCGCACGCGCGGCAGCCGCTTTGTGGTCTGAGACGCGCTCGTTCACTGCCCTGGTTTCCAAAGCTCCACGTGCTCGGCGCCGAAAACTTGCAGCTCATTTGCTGTGCAGATGTTTAGGGAGCGCCTACTACGTGCCAGGCGGTTAGACACCCCGGGGAGGCGGCGAGAGGAGGGACAGGAGCCTCCGAACCCGTTCAGTTGTTCAGCAGGTCTTCACAGGGCGCCTGCTGCATGCCAGGTACTGGCCACTGGGGTCTGGCCTCATGGTCCAATAACCGAACAGAAAAGACACATCAAATACACGGGGAAACGTGGAAGACAGGAAAAAAGAACAAAGGGCAAGCAAAATCACCCCTAATCCCACATCCCTGACGACACTGTGCGGTTTGTCCTTCCAGCTGTGGGCGTCCAATTTCTTTCTTTCATTTCTAATGCTTTCCTTTATGCTCACATCTGTTCCCGACCCTCGCCTCCCTGATTCTCCTCACATGCATTTCCTCCCTTCTGTAACGTCGCGCCAGCGCCAGCGTCAGGCAGAGCAGTTCAGGAGGATGCCAAGTGGAAATGAGAACGCCTGGCTTCGGGGCCGCCAGGATGAGGCCCCCTGAACTGTAGGTAGGCAGCTCTCTCTTTTACTTTCCAGCCCAGGAAAATCACCCTTCAGTCTTGGAAGATGCCATACATCATCACTGTGATGAATTCATTCACGCAAACAGGACTTGAGTGCCTACTGGGTTCTAGGCTACCCACGAGAGAACGGGTGACAAATTTGCCTTCCATCTCTGACCCAAGCATAGATCCAAGAATCACAGCCCGTTTTTCTTCAATGAAAACGATTTCAAGAATACCTCGCTGTGACCACTGCCAACTTTGCTTGCGCAGAGGTTTTGGGAAGCCCAACTATGTTCCTGTATGGTGAGAACCTCTGGCTTTCCCTGGTCCCTTAGGGACCAGAAACTGTTGGGAAGCAGATGCGTCTTTCAGCCTCTTTAATAAACGCAGTGAGGAGAGTCGGGACAAAGTTACTTTCAGACTGTGGGGTTCCCCATGCCAAAGCATTCAGACTAAATGTGGAAAAAAAAAAAAAAAAGGAAGGCAATTATCTGAATGTTAAACAGCTGAATATTTGGAAAACCAAATTTTTGATGGAGTTTTAAAATCTTTTTGCCTGTGTTTTTGTGTTTGAGAAACATTCTGAAACAAAACAAAACAAAACAAAAAAAGAATTAAACTTGTTTTAACTTTAAAAAATTGTTAAAATTGGACTCCCAGTAGAGTGAATGGAAACAGTAGCAAGTGACAGATTGGTGGAAAGTTTCCTTTTCCAGTCTCCATGCCAACGCTAGCATGGGAATGCTGCCGGGGAAATGTAAAAACCAGTCAACATGGGTTTTAACATTCCTACGATTTTTTAAAAATGGTCTATTTCATATTTGCTACAACTGAGTGCCAGCTTGGGTATTCCCTGCTTCTCCAAGCATAGAAAACAGGATGTGTCTACACAGGAAAATCAGATTTCAAAAGTGGATGGCTTCATACATGGCTGTTGGGAAAACAATCATCATAAGACTGTTTTGAAACAAGGTTGGAAGCACTTAAAAATAGGGTTGGTTGGTTCCATGTTGTTTCTTTTGATCATGTTGTTTCTTTTAATCACTTTTAATGCTGTAGAGGAAAAATGATGGCTCCTGATATGACAAATCTTTGCATCCATGGCCAGCTTAGAGAATTAAAGTCTGAAAGTTCCATCTTATAAAGGGAAAGATGAAAGGTTGAGTTTGGATTAGTTCAGACAAATCAGGTGGAAAGGCCCATTTAACAACACTGAGATCGAAATTGAAGAGTAGCTTAACTATTTTATTCTATTTATTACTGCAAACCATTGATACTGCGACATGGTAAGTTCAGCCCAGGGATGACTGTATAAGGAAAACCAAACTTGGTGTAGTTCAAGAGTATAGACTACCATATACTAGCAGGCTACCAAGGCTGATCTGAATTGAAGGGTCAGTCAAGTCCATAGGAACCCAAATTCGTTGATCAGACCAACCTGGATTTGAATCCTGAATGACCATTGGGCAAGCTGCTTAAGGCTTTCTAAGCTTGTTTCCTCACCTGTAAAACAGATACAAAATACCAGCCCAACACGGTACAGCCTCCACAAGGATGAAAGGATAGAACACCTGTAAACTGCTTACCATAAAACCTAGAACGAACCAGATGTCCTGTTGGCGTTCCCTCTTATTAAGTCATATTATCTGGTGTCCTCTGATAATTTCAGCCAACGCTGATGGTTTTTTTTCACCCACCAGATTAGATTATATACTCCTTATAATTGGGTTCCTTGTGTCCAATATCCCATACATCCCTGTTGGCACACAGCACAAGGATACGCATATGGCAGGCACTCAGTAACTAAGGACCAAGAGGAATATAGAGTATGGAAGACAGTCCAGAGACAGGTCACAGGAAATAGATATACAGCGCAGGCATGTTTAATTTGCATGAATCAGCAAAACGTCATCATCAAATAGCCATTGGGATAAATACTTGACCCGGGGCAGGTGATTCAGCCCACCACTCTAACTCAGGGGGCGTCACGGAACTGAATGGAGGTGAATGGGGAGACACAAACCTGTCCCACTGCAGTGACCCAGGGAACCAGGCTGAGGAAGTCTCCACCTCGGCGTGTGCTGCACAGGGAGAACGGGTTTCCTTGCATCCCTGCCGAAAGCTATGTTCAAGTTGTCACCCTTGGTACCTGGCTGTGGGGCCTTGTTTGCAAGGAGGGTCTTTGCAGATGTGATCAATTTAAGATGAGGTCATCCTGGCCTAGGGTGGGCCCCAAATCTAATAACTGGCATCCCTATGAGAGAATGGCATGGGGGACCTTGACAGAAAGACACAGAGGAGACACAGGAGGAGACCACCACGTGAAGACCGGGCAGAGATCTGAGTCATGTTTCCACAAGACAAGGACTGCCATGGATTGGCCAGCAAGGCCCAGAATCTGGAAGTGTCAAAGGAAGATTTCTCCCTAGACACCTCCGAGGAAGTATGGCCTTGTTCACACCTTGATTTTGGACTGTTAGCCTCCTGAACCAGAGAGAATGATTTTCTGTTGTTTTAAGCCAATCCGTCATGACGCATTCTTTCAGCAGCCACGGGAAACAAACACAGGCAGGTGGAACTGGAGGGTTGCATGCCTGCTTTTGAATCCCTCTGCCTCAAGTTGATGCCAATCACTTTTGCTCAAGTTTAAATGGCCAAAGCAAATCACATGACTCAGCCTGTCTTCAAAGGGCTGGACAATGTAAATCTTAGCGGAACCAGAAGTCTGGTGAGCAAGGCCATATGTTACAGGAGAGGAGGGATCCATCATGGCTTGGATTCCTGGATGGGCATACTAAACCCTGGATGAATATAAATGGTAATGTGTTACTTCCTTTGTGTTTCTTCCTAGTTCAGTACTCCTTATGCTAGAATTATACAAAGACTCTGCAAGAGAGTAAATGTATAGGCTAATATTTTGGGGGGTGGGTGGGTAATAAGCCATCATTCATACATTCAGCAGACATTTACTAAATACTTACTATATGCCAGATACTGTGCGAGGCACTAGAGGTACCATGGTGAGTAAAACAGATGTAAATCCAGTCCCCTGGGAACTTACAGTCTAGTGGGAAGGCCATGAATCTAATAATCATACAATTACATAATTACAGGAAACAAATGTAGTGCATTAGGACATGACACAGGGGGAGACCTGCAGGTTTCCTTCAAGTAAAGAAGCAGAAGCTGAGATCTGAAGCTTGAGCAGGATTTAAATGGGATGGAGAATGGGGGCAGCAGAAGTGGAGAGTGCTGGGTACTCCAGGCAGGGGAATCAGCTTGTGCTGGAGATTAGAAAGAGCATTTGTGTTCAAGGAGCTGAAGAGAGACGAGCGTGGTTGGAAGAATGAGCCTAAAGAGAAATCTGATACAAATATGGGGCCGGAGACGTGGTAGAAACCCAATGCAGGGTCATAAGCCTAGAGGAATTCCATCTTTATGTGGCCAGGGAAGACAGAAAACATAAGGATGAACCAGGCATAATGAGACTAGCTTTTGAAAAGAAGACCTTCATTGAAGTGTGATGCAACGTGTCCAGAGCCAAACTCCTTGTGGCCCCCACCCAAACCTGTTTCGTTGAAGGCAAATCCATCCTGCTGAGGTTGACCTTGGAGTCATCTTTGACCCTCTTTCATAACTCATATCCAATCTATCCAGAATCTTGTTGACCTTGCCCTCATAATATATCTAGAATCTGACCACTTTGCCCTCTTTATGGCCACCCTTCTTATTCTGAGCCACCATCATCTCCAGCCTGGATTGCTGCCATCAGCTCCTGCCTGGTGTCCTGGTTTCACCCCTGCCCTCTATATCCCATCATTGCCCCAGCTGCCTAAGCTCTTCTTTAAAAATACAAGTCAGGGGACACCTGGGTGTCTCAGTTAGGGTTAGGAGGCTGACTCTTGATTTGCAGCTCAGGTCATGAGGCCGGAGTCCAGGGACCGAGCCCCTCATCTGGCTCTGTGCTCAGCAGGGAGTCTGTTTGGGATAACCTCTCTCCCTCACCCTCTGCTCCTCCCCTGACTCACACACTCTCTCTGTTTCTGGAATAAATGGATAAGTCTTTTAAAAAAAAATTGTAAGTCAGACCTTTTGGTCAAAACCGTTCAGTGGTTTCCCATTTCCTTCACAGAGACTTGAGCTCTTCAGCTTCATCTACTCTGACTACCACTTGTCTTCCTGCTGGCTCATCCATATTGGCCTCCTGGAGTTCCTTAAACACATAGGTATGCTCCCACCATGGGAACTTTGTCCTGAAATTTCTTTTGTCAGGACTGCTCTTTTACCAAATAGACAGGAATGCAACTGACTCCCTTTTGCTCAAATCTCATCTTCTCAAGGAGGCTTCTCCTGACCACTCCAATTAAATTTGCAACTGCCCCAGCACTCCAGAGTCCCTTACCCTACTTTCCATATTTGGCTTTCTCCTATAGCACTGAACATCTTCTGGCATACTCTGTTATTTACTAATATGTTCATTGCTTTGTCCCACTTACCCTACACATAGACCAGAATATAAGCTTTATGAGGTCAAGAATTTTTTAAAAAATATCTTTTGTTTACCAATTTATCTCCAGTGGCTAGAAGAATGCCTGTCACATAGTAGGTACTCAACAAATATTTGCTGAACGAGTTACTAGGAATGTAGAAAAGAGATTGCCGGTGGGGTAGAATGGACAAGGATGGAACCAATAACAGGTTACTGGAGTGGTCCAGGGGGCTTCTACTAACATCACTGGCAGTAAAGAGGAGTAAAAGTCAACTGATTCATTTAAAAGTGAAACAGGTAGAGTTTACCATTGGTTAAGATAAAGAGTGGAGAAGAAAAAAAAATCAGATTTATCCCCAAGATTCACCTTATATCAACAGTAGTGATGCTGGGGATGCAGAAAATGTACCCAAGTGTGGAGAGAGGCAGTCAGACAAGCCTGGGGTATAGAAAAAAGGCTGGGCTGGGAATAATTCTGGACTGTTTCCATTAAAATCTTTTCCCTTTTTTGTATCATATAATATAGTTCCAATGGTAAGAATTTAGACTGGAGGTTGGCAAACTGTGACTTATTACCTGTTTTTGTAAATCAAGTTGTATTAGAACACAGCCACACTTTTGTATGTATTGTCTATGACTGTTTTTATACCAAAGCAGCTGAGTGCAGTATTTTTGAGAGAGAGATTGTATGGTCCACAAAGCTAAAAACATATATCTGGCCTTTTATAGAAAGCTTTTATCAAAAATTTGCTGACTCTTGCTTTAGAGAATAAAGAGGAATCTGGAGTTTTTCTACTGTTCCTCAGGTCAAACTTCTTACCGTGAGAATTTTCTGGGCCTTGTATGGGCTGTACTTTAATTCTCCCAGTTTATCAGTTTAATCCATAAGCTTCCCAAGTTTGGGAAGTTACCCCAAATGCTGGGGTCCCAATGGACCTCTAGCATGTTCACCTTGTTGTATGTACTCCCACTTCAACTGCTTGTTACATAGTAGTACTCAATGAATGTTTTCTGGTAGAGCTGGAGGAAGAAGGACAATAAATTTGTTTTTCTGCCATGTTGAACTAGAAGCCAGAAACATTTTTTCCACCATATACATGAAGAAAACTATTATTACTATTGTATATGAAATTCTAGTTTTTAAAGTGATTCCAGCGTGATTGAGGACTTACTTTCTTGTGTGTTTCCTTCATATGACTTCTGATTATTATAGCATAATAGGTGGGCCTGTTAACTTCATATGAAGCTGGCTCCCATTTGTCTTAGTCAATGATTTTCATTTAGATGGGTTTTTTAAAAAAAGTAAAATTAGGGTGCATGGTTGGTGCAGTCAGTGAAGCCTTTGCCTCTTGGCTTCTGCTTAGGTCAGGATCTCAGGGTTGTGAGATGGAGCCCCACGTTGGGCTCCGTGCTAGGCACAAAGTCTGCTTAAGATTCAGTCTCCTTCACATAGACAAATGGAACAGAATAGAGAACCCAGATTTGGACCCTCAAGTCTATGGTCAAATAATCTGCAACAAAGCAGGGAAAAATATCCAATGGAAAAAAGACAGTCTCTCCAATAAATGGTATGTGAAAATTGGACAGTTATATACAGAAGAATGAAACTGGACCATTCTCTTACACCATACATAAAGATAAACTCTAAATGGGTGAAAGACCTCAGTGTGAGACAGGAATCCATCAAAATTCTAGAGGAGAACATAGGCAATAACCTCTTCAACATCAGCCACAGCATCTTCTTTCAGAACACGTCTCCAAAGACAAGGGAAACAAAAGCAAAAATGAACTTTGGGAACTTCGTCAAGACAAAAAGCTTCTGCACAGTAAAGGAGACAGTCAACAAAACAAAGAGGCAACCCATGGAATGGGAGAAGATATTTGCAAATGACATTACAGACAAAGGGCTGATATCCAAGATCTATAAAGAACTTCTCAAACTCAACACCCAGAAAACAAATAATCAAGTCATAAAATGGGCAGAAGACATGAACAGACACTTCTCCAAAAAAGACATACAAATGCCTAACAGACACATGAAAAAATATTCATCATCATTAGCCATCAGGGGAAATTCAAATCAAAACCACATTGAAATACCATCTTATGCCAGTTAGAATGGCAAAAATTGACAAGGCAAGAAACAAGTGTTGGAGAGGTTGTGGAGAAAGGGGAACCCTTTCACACTGTTGGTTGGAATGCAAATTGGCACAGCCACTTTGGAAAACAGTGTGGAGGGAACTCAAAAAATTAAAAATAGAACTACTCTATGACCCAGCAATTGCACTATTGGGTATTTACTCCAAAGATACAGATGTGGTGAAAAGAAGGGTCATATGCACCCCAATGTTTATAGTAGCAATGTTCATAGTAGCCAAACTGTGGAAAGAGATGAGATGCCCTTCAACAGACGAATGAATAAAGAGGCGGTCCATATATACAATGGAATATTACTCAGCCATCAGAAAGGATGAACACCCAACTTTTACATCAACATGGATGGGACTGGAGGAGATTATGCTAAGTGAAATAATTCAAGCAGAGAAAGTCAATTATCGTGTGGTTTCACTTATTTGTGGAACATGAGGAAGAGCATAGAGGACATTAGAAGGAAACAGAAAAATAAAGGTGGGAAATCAGAGATGAACCATGAGAGACTATGGACTCTGAGAAACAAACTGAGGGCTTCAGAGGGGAAGGAGATGGATGGATGGGTTGGTCCAGTGATGGGTATTAAGGCAGGCACGTATTGCATGGAACACTGGGTGTTATATGCAAACAGTGAATCATGGAACATTACATCAAAAACTAATGATGTACTGTATGGTGACTAACAGAACATAATATATACACACATACATACATACATACATACATACATACATACATATTCAGTCTACTTCTCCCTCTGCCCCTCCTCCTTGTGTATGCTCTCTCTTTCTCTAAAATAAATAAATGAAGTAAAACAGATATTCTGCTTGTTTTCTCACTTTTCATCTTTTATCACCGTACTATTACACAGTGGCTTTTCTTGTTAACAAGCCCATATTATCAGACTGAAATATTTTTTAAAAATAAGAACCAGGCTTTAAATGTGACATATGAAAAATGAACCACTTTTCTAATTCTAAATAAGACACCTATTTTAATCTACTTCAATGATGATGATTTCTCTTTATTTTTAAAAATAAATCACCGTGCTTCAATTTGAAAGCCAATTGTCTATAGAGGCACTAAAATTATTTAGTCTATTCAAGTGATAATGTACAGTAAAGTTTACCTATTTTTAAATAGTTGGAATATAATCCCGCAGAAAAGGTTTTCTTAAAACAATTAGTAGAAAACTCATCTGAGAGAATAGGAGGGGTCAGGATGAATAGTTGTTTCTAAAAGATTTAGGTTTTATTCATTATAATGCTGAATGTATTTAATATTCATTTTTAGTAATGAAGATAGGGCTTAAGGCTAAGGTTTATATATCACGTACTTCACTAAAAGGAAGAGATTGTTATGCAAATCTGTAGTATATTTAGGAACTTTCCACAGAGAAAGAGAAAAAGCTCATATAGTAAAGAGCTTTAAGATAAAAACCAGGACTAGGTAATTACTGCTTTATTATTTTAGGTCAACATTCATTAGCTATCCCACGCAAGTAAATTTCACTAAGCAATTTGTTTTTCTCCCCTAACTTTGGATCATATTTTTCCACTGAGGGAAATGACTTGGAATAAGAAGGCATGTGGGCATAGGAACTTAAGGCACAAACCAGTTCACACAGCCTTTATTTCTAAATGTAAAGGCTGACTATTTCTATCTTTGCACATGGTAAATAAATTTCAATACAGCTTGTATAAGACCCCCAGTTACTCTCTGGGGTAGCTATTAGCACAATCCTCATTTTACAGATGAGAAAAGAGTGATTTAGAGAGTTGAACTATGTTGCACAGAATCATAATAATTTCTAAGTGGTAGAGCTGGGTTTCAACCCAGTCAGTCAAATACCAAATGTTTCAGTATTATAGCTTTGCCCCCTGTTTTTCTGGTTTACATAAACATTGCCATACAAAATTTGGGTAGCCAATAACCAGAAGCAAGAAACTATGGCTATGATGTGAATTTTCCTTACACTTATCTTAAAACCTTCCTTCTCTCTTTCTCCCTCTCTCTCTCTATCAACTAAGAGACCAAACTCAAGAACAAAATGTCAGAGAGCAGGTATAATCCTAGATTTTTTGTTAGAGGTTTTGTCCAAAAGGATTCCCTCAACAACAGGAAAGGTCAGAAGAGCTATTATTTTATATTTTTATTTTTATTCTTTATTTTTGTAAGTAAACAGGTGAGCAATATCTCTACTCTTCAGCTTCATTTGTCAGAGTTGGAAGAGAATACTGGTACCTCTGCTTACAACGTAACTACCTTGTCAAAGTCATCCTGCTTGCTTACGAGGTAGGAAGAGACCTCTTAGGAAGTCACCATTTCTGTCAATACGTTATAGGCCCTGAGAAGTCCTGCAAAAAGAAACCAGCCCAACTTGCTGCAACCCAGCATTTCCAACCAATTGTTAATGGAGCACTTCCTCATGTGTCAGGAATAAAATTTTAGGTACATCTAAATCCCCTAACTTGACCACATGCTAGCCTTAACAAAAAACTCACTAAATTAAGAATAAATGCTTTAACCATGTAGTGAGTCTTAGGTGAACTCCTCAATCAAATACAAGGAATGCTGAGATATTCAGATTCATCTAACTTGCTTTACAGATCAGGAAACCAAGAATCTGGAAGATAGTACCTTATAGGAACTAAGAGACAGAGCTGGGAGCAGATCATGGTTCTCCTGCTTCCTAATTCAAAATTCAAAAATTTCCCAACTATACATGCACCTCTTTGAGGTATGGGTACCCATTAACAAAACAGTTATAGACACATTTTCCAAAAAAAGGAAACTAGTTTGTGGATATTTGTGCCCTGTATGTTGAGCCATTCTAGCTACGGGCTCCACTGTCCTTACAGTGAGAGAAGACCATCAGATTGTGCATTCGATGTGAAAGCACCCTTGGCCTCTATCCACTGGTATCATTTGCCCTTCACATGGTTCAGCAGAGTAAATATATATATATAATTAAATGTATACATATATATTAAGAGTAAATGTATATATTAAATGTATATATAAGTATTACCAACATTTGGTCTGTGAATTGGTGAATAGGATAGCATAGGCTTAGGGATGGCGGGTTTTGGAAAATGGCTTTTGATGAGCTAAACCCTAAGTGGTAAGCTGCTAACTCATTTGTTTACCTCTAAAATGTCTTTGAATTGATAGGTGCAATTCTCCATAATGAAAGTATTTCCAAGCCCTAGACAATGATCCATAGTAATTGTGCCTTTATGATCTTATTACACATTCTCCCCTCCACTTCTTTTGAGTTTGTCTGTTTAATAGGCCCCCATCATAATAGCTGGAGGTGGAGGAGAGCGAGTGAGGTCAGAAGATGGGTTTACTGGGGTGCTAAAAAGTGTTTTCCTCATAGAGCAGGTGGGGCTTCAGAACCCCGCCTTGACTGAGGAGCTCATAGTCTTCCTTAAAGCTGATGACACCCCCGAATCTTATCCTAGCGCAAGCTGCTTGGGGTTATACAGTTATTCTTTTTTTTTTTTTAAGATTTTATTTATTTATTTGACAGAGAGTAAGAGAGATCACAAGTAGGCAGAGAAGCAGGCAGAGGGGGAGAGGGAAGCAGGCTCCCTGCTGAGCAGAGAGCCTGATGTGGGGCTCGATCCCAGGACCCTGGGATCATGACCTGAGCCAAAGGCAGAGGCTTAACCCACTGAGCCACCCAGGCACCCTGATTCAGTTATTCTTAAATTACTTAACAGCTAATCTGACTTGCAAACGGATTTCTTATATATTCAGTTTCTGTAAAATAGTGGACTTCAAACTTTCTTTTCCCCCCTTAGTGGAACACCCAAGTTTTGGGAAGACCACTGTCAGATAAATTCTTCCTGATTGCCCTTTTTTCCTGATGCTTTTATAGGCAGATAGGGCAGGGGAAGCTGTGAAGAGAGAGCACAAGCAATTTCACCCACTAGAGACACACTGGGTCTGTAGGCGCCTTGACTAAAGTGCCCCAAGAACGAGTCCACACCACATGCCTGTACCAGATGGCTCTTTTTAGAGCAACCATCTCACCATTACCATGTTCAGAATCTTAAACTGATTTTCTTTTATTTTAAATTCCAGGACAGTAAACATACAGTGATAGTAGTTTCAGATGTACAATATAGCAATTCCACAATTCCATACATCACAGGGTGCTTATCACGACAAGGGCTGACTTTCTAAACTAAGAGCTCGTTAATCTACACCCCTCTGAAAAGCACTCCAGGTTCTCTGCTTGGAATCCAGCTCCCTGTCTTGCAGTCTCCCCTCTGAATTCCAAGCAGGCAGATGTGTTTCCTGGACATGACACAAGCTGTAAGCATCCTCCTCCTGCTGTCACTCCTGCAGGACTGTCCCTTTCCTGTCTTATTAGTTACTGGCTCCTGAAGGCCAAAGCATTGCAACCCCTTGTGACCACGTGACTGCAGTCCACAGTCAACTTTCTTTTCTAAAACCCGAGAGCACTTGGAATGCACCCCTCGAACACTCCTAAGATACATCTCGGTCTGAGTCAGGGCTCGTGACATCATGTCTCTGAGCTTTATTGGTAAAATGAGGATCATGATGGCTCCGTCCTCAGGGGGCTGTTATGGGAACTAAATGAAATAATGACTAACTGTGATCCACCAACTGCATCATCATAAGAGCGCAATAACTGTAAGCTAAAGTATCCTCACACATCCCTAGCAGGTAGGAAATGACAGGCAGGCAAGAACAAAAGGACTGAGAGTATTAAAACGAGATTAAATGAGAAAGGAGACTGCATGGCATACTTGGCTTGATACCTATTAGATGATGGTGACGATGATGAGATCGTGTTTTGTCAACTACGTGTGTATCCCTCTTAGGGATGAGTACCCATTTATAATCCAGCTATAAAGACATTTTTCCAGATCATGGAGCTGTGGAGTAAGGAATAAAGGAAGTGACCTATCTAAATATTTAAAGTGCTTAGCACAGTGCCTGACATATAAGCATTTGAAAAATGTGAGCTATTATTACTGTGTATTCTTTCATATTACTATATTTCCTCAGAGTAAGCCTATCTACAGTTTTTCTGGTTTTCCTCAATATTAGGCCTCTGGTGGGTATGTTTTCATTATTGAATATTTGTCTCAATTATAATGAGCCATAATATCAAATGATGAACTCCTGAACTCACAGAGTGTACAAGTACAAGTCATCTACAATATACTCTATATTTGGCATGCTATTGGTTCCCTTTCTTAAATATCACAATAAATTTACTGCAAGTTCTAGCAAATTTGGGGTTTAACCATGTCATCACAATTTGGGGCCTACAGTCAACTGCTCTCCCTTCCCCGACCTGGGGCATGTGCAGGTTTAAGAGACACAGAATCCGCTCAGAGATGAAGAATACGAAAGCAAACAAGCAGAAAGCCCTTCCAGTCTGAGGCCTGCTTGTTAGTCTTTTTACCCCCGTCACATTTGGAAAGTGTCGCTCTGGGGTTAGATCTGATGGCAACTAGTCCCAGCTTGGCCGCTGACAGCCTGACCACTCTTGGCGAAGACACTTACGCACTTAGAGCATCAGTTCTCTCATCAAGAAGATGGAGCTAAATATGGTCATACCTGCAGGACAGGGCTGTTATGAGAAATAGACAATGTGCCTGATGCAGTAAAAACGACCCAATGAGACATTTGCTCTTATCAAAGGAAAAGGTGCCAATGTCAGTGTCCTGGTCCTGAAAAGGTGCTCTGGCCATGTACATGTTACTGCTGGGGGAGCATGGGGGGAGGCTCAGGAACTCTCTGTATCATTTTTGCTATGTCTGTGAGTATAAGATAAGTTCAAAATAAAGAGTTAAAAAAGAAAGAGAGGAAGAGAAGGAAAAAGGAGGGAAGAAAGGAAAGAAGGGAGGGAGTGAGGAAGGGAAGGAGGAAGGAAGGAAGGTAAGAAGGAAGAAAAAGAAAAAGAAAGAAAAGGAAAGAGAGAGAAAGAAAGAGAGGGAAGAAGGGAGGGAGAGAGGAAAGAAGGAAGGGAGGGAGAGAGGAAAGAAGGAAGGGAGGGAGGGAGGAAGGAAGAAAAGAAAGAAAGAAAAAAGGAAAGAAAGAAAAAGAAAGAAAAAAAGAAAGAAAGAAAGAAAAAGGGAGGAAGGAAGGAAAAGATAGGAAGGAAGGAAGGAAGGAAGGGAGGAGAGAGAAATGGGAGTCTCTGAATACAAATTCAGCAAAGCTGACCATCACTGGGCTAGCGGCATCTGGCCTGAGAATCTGCCTGTCTGGCTCCAGTGCTAGGCAGGTCTCCCTTGAACCTGGGGAACAGCACATTCAGACCACACAAACTTCTGCCCTTTTTTGGACTCTGGCTCACCACAGCTCTCTGCTTATGCCTGGAGGGAGAGGCTCTGGGAACCAGAGGGCCTGAGTGTCAGTCCTTGGCAGTGAGGGTTTTCATCCTAAAGCAACAGATTGGCATTCTGATTTCATGACCCAAACCAAGGAGGCCTTTTTATCCTAAGTGCCCTGCTCCTTCTCTGGAGGTGCAGACAGGTCAAGGAGACACTGGACTACTGTCACTGGGTCAAGGTGAGCAGTCACCTGTGGCCCCTTTTGGGACACAGCCAGAAAACCGTCCCCTAAATGTGCATTTTCTCCAAGCTCCACACATGGAGAGTTTTATGCTCTTCCAGTTCTGGTTTCAGTCCCTCCCAGAATAGCGCAGTGTGATACAAAAGAATTTTCCACAATGAGGGAAATATTCCACATCCTTGCAATCCACAACAATACAACGAGCCTCATATGCCTGCGGGGCACCTGAAATGTGGCAAATGTAACTGAGGAATACATTTTTCAATTAAATCTAAATTCAAATAGCCACATGTAGCTAGTGACTACCATGTGGTACAGTACAGGTACAAATTAAAATTCTTCTACACTGCTGCAAAGCTGTTGCATTTGAACATTCCCGGTGCTCCCCAAACCCTCTCTGGGTGTTCCCCCCAAATATGTATCCTCAATTTCCGGTCTGTTAACCATTTCCCCAGTTGTGTTTTGTTGTTTTGCCAACTACGTGCAGATCCCTAAATAAAGGTGGATTCTTTCTTCTTCTAACGCCAATCCACAGGCATCTCTGAGCCCTTAGTCCTTTCTAGGCCAGCAGAACTTGACTTTTGAATTCCTCAGGAACCTTCTAATGGCAAGTAATGAAATCCAACGCAAACTGGTTTAGGCAAAGAAAGAATGTGTGCACTCTCGAAAAAGAAGGCCAGGCGTGAGTCCAGGTTGGTCTTCAATCAGGTTTTGGGTTGGGTCAGTCTCCTCCGGGAGACTCTCTTGAATGGATGACCCCAGCATTTCCACAATGACACTCTCACTGTTTCTTATTTACCGAAACGGGGCTGTATACCTGTTTCCTGCCCCAACAATTCCAGCAGTAATCCAAGGACTTAGTCTCAGTGGATTATTCTGGCGTAGGTGCTCATCTCTGAACCAATCTCTGTAATCACAGGGATGGAATGGGCTATTGGACGTTGATTTGGGGGTGTGATGCTGATACACATATGGGAGTAACCCCACCAGGCTGTTTGTACTTAGGGTGAGAGGAGCTGGTTTTCCTTGGGAAAATGAAGGCACTGTTAACAAAGGAAGGGGGGTGTGCATAGCCGGGCCAAGGCAAGAGATCCGTGCCCTGCTTCTGAGCAAAGAGGGTTACTCTGTACACATCTCTGTTGCTGATGGGCCTTGTATACACCCCTCACTCCCCCAACCAAGACACAAGAAACAAGATAACTGCTCCTGGGTATGGCTGACTTAACCTCTTAGGATATTTAAATCATTATCCTATTCCAAAAGGAAAACACGACTGAAGACTTTATCTTTGGTTTTCTATTTTTCCATGCAATACTCTTTGACTCTAAAAATGTACTTTATTTATTTAAATTGGATAGTTACGACTCTAACTTCCTACTTGATGACTACATATATTCTTTCTATACCACAGTGAGGTAAATTAAAAAGAAATTAGTGGGTGCTATTTCAGAGATGTATGGCACAGAGATCAGCAGAACAAGCCAGAAACAAACACAAAAGCAACCCATGATTAGTCATAATAAAGATTACCACCAAACAATGAGACTTTATGGGGCTAAAATGATGAAATATTTATAGACCAGTTCATTTTGTTTGCCACTGCAAACTAGTTTTCATTTTTCACATTTCTCTCTGCTTCTATTAGAAGCCATGGAAACAACCCCCTCTTTTTCTCCCCTATGCAAACTGACTCACCTCAGCATTTACTGACCTTTCCTTGGCCTATTCTCTTTTTGACTGTGGCCATGTCAGTTTTTAGGAATGCAGAGAATCTGATAATGAATGCTTTCAGAAGATAACAATATCAAAACCTGACCTTGAATCAATGATAGACAATTGCTTTGTAGAATTTATACATGTAAATTTATATATATATATAAAAATTTATATATATTATAACATATATTTATATATGGTATATAAATATATATATCTACATATAGATATATAGATATAAATCAATGACTATTTTCCTTCTTTAAAATAATTATATTCCTATATTCCTCAATAAGACTTTTGGAAGAAAAAACAGTATGCCTCATTCTATAGACCTGTTTTCCACAAATTTGCATGTAAATCACACCTTTGTAAACTGAATCATCATTTCAGGTCCAGGGTGACACCAAAAAACTTTTTCGTGTATCATGGAATAATTTTAATTTTAAAGGAAAAAAAATACTTCTGAGCTATCCTATGTAAGTTCTTCCAATTGTAGTTTTGGAAATTGAGATACATGGTGAAGAATGACTTACCTAAGGCACACTTAAAGTGAGTTTCTTCTGTGATTTGTATTACTATTCTTTTTTTTTTGATAAAGGCAGATTTTGTTTTCAATGTTTACTTAAAAGAACATAAGCCTATAGGAACAAAAGAAGATTGTTTTCTTCATAGCTCTCTTGTAGTTTAAACATAATTTATCATTTTAAAAAAGATTTTATTTATTCATTTGACACAGAGAGGGGGAGCGGCAAGCAGAACGAGAGGGAGAAGCAGCCTCCCCACAGAGCAGGAGCCAGATGAGAGGTTCCATTCTAGGACCCCAGAGTCATGACCTGAGCTAGAGGCAGACACTTAAGGGACTGAGTCACCCATTTGGCCCTGTAATTTCTCATTAATTACAAAGTTTGTAGATAAAATTTAGAGGTTTTAAGTTGTATTTTGAAAGGAAAAGATCACAGGTTAAACCATTGGCATTCAACTGGGTGTGATGCTGGCTGGCCCTCAGGGGACATTCAGTAACCTCTGGAGACATTTTTATTTGTTACAACCAAGGGGGAGGGGATACAATTCAGCCACTGGTGGGTAGAGGCCAGGGATGCTGGGAAACATCCTACAAGGCACAAGACAGCCCCTATAGAAAGGAATGACCCAGCCCCCAAAGTTACTAGTGCTGATGTGAAGAAAAGCCTGGGTTGAATGAACCCATTACCGCAGGTAAAGATTACCATGTTCTTGTACTTCGTCTGTTCAGAGCTACTCTATTAAAGTGTCATAATGACCCTGTATCTCTGTAGAGAAGCTAATGTGAGAAGCCTTCCAGCTTACTTCTGTATTTATCCTCTGCTTCTTCCTTCCTGGGAAACTGATCTTCCCTCCTCCACAGCTTGGGAGCTGCTTAAGATTAAATTCTGTTGGGGCACCTGGGTGATTCAGTCTGTCAAATGTCCAATTCTTATTTTCAGTTCAGGTGATTTCAGGGTCCTGGGATGGAACCCCACTTTAGACTTTGCACTCAGCATGGACACTTTTGTCTCTCTCTCTCTCTCTGCTCCTTCCCCTGCTTGTGCTCTCTCACTCTAAAATAAATAAATAAAATCTTAAAAAAAGTAAATACATTTGGCTGCACCCTTACAGAAATATCCAATTTTCTCTGGCTTCAACAAACAGGAGTTTTGTTTTCCTCACAAAAAAAGAAGTCTGGAGGTGACTTTCCAGGATGGTACACTGGCTCCATGATGCCATCAGAGACAAGGGACTGTTCCACTCTTCCACGCAGCCATTCTTAGCACTTTGGTCCCCATGCATGTCCCCTCAGGATGGTAAGATGGCCACCCCATTGACAACCGTGGGGCAGAGGGGAGAAGAGCAAAGGGTAAAGGGTGCCTGCGGGATGAGAATGTCCACCTCTGGTGACCATTCCAACTAGATCCTCAACTGTTAGTCTCTAAAAATCATACTCTGTTCATTGCCCAACTTACCATATTTGATAATGACATAGTTTAGTTATCCATTTTCTTGCTACTGGTCCCTTTTCTCAACCAGTAGATGATAAACTTTGTAAGGAGTGTTAGGGCCAATTTAATGTTAAAACCTGTTTAACTATTAGGGCCTGCTTAGCCAGAGCAACTCCATATTGCCTAGGTAGCCATATTGTTGTTTACATCCACAGACTTCATTCTGGGAATAAATGCCCCCGTAGTTCCGGGTATGGTTCCGGGTATCGATTCCGGGAGTAAACGCCTTAACAATAGAAGCCACGTACCTTGAGTCTGCGATTATGCCCTATAAAACCAGCCTATGCCCTATAAAACCTGGAGGGGGTCGCTCTCTTCGGAGGCAGCCCTGGCCGGTCAGTCTGACCTCTAACGCTTGGCATAGAATAAAGCTTCATATAACTTTCACTTTGTTTCAGTCTCATTCCCCTGGCCGGTCACTCTAACTTCTAATGCTTGGCATAGAATAAGGTTTTGCATAACTTTCACTTTGTCTCAGTCTCGTTCCTTTGATAACGAACCCCAACAGGAGCAGGGAGCAGCCTGGTCTGTGTTCTGCCTGGCTGCCCTCCCATCCTCCTTGTTTCTGTGCTCTCCTCTCCCAGCCGCTTATACCCTTTGCTGCTAACAGTAGACCCAGGGACAGGACTGCTCACAGGCCTTATTCTGCCTGTGCAGGAAACCAGAAATGCCTGCGTGTTTCCATCCCAGAGGGGTGGCCCATACCCAGTGAGTGCTAGTTATGTGCTAGTTGTTGGAGGCAACTCAGAGGTGTAGTTACTCTCCAGGGCTCTCTGCAGGCGGGGGTTTTGCCTGAGAGCAGCCCCTGGCTTGCCTTCTTCCTTTTCTTGCTCTGTCCTCCCACCCTCCTTCTGCTTTGCAAGAGTCTCCTGGGAACAGTGCCTTAAGAAATAATTTTCACTAGAATCTTTTTTCCTAGTCTGCTTCCGGAAAACAAACCATATTATTTTTATTCACCAGTGCCTCGTACAGTGCCTGACACAAAGTGGGTTCTCAAAAACCTCTGCAAGATTGCTTTAAAAAAACAAACAAAACAATAGTAAACTCAGCCAAACAACCAGTTCTAGTGAAAGATGTTTGAATTCAGTCAAGTTCATATGATTCAGTGACAATTACTAATTCTCTATATAGATTTGATTCTACTTAATGGAACTCAAATTCAAAGTAATCCCTTCAATGTTGAATATTAAATTTTCACTTAAATTTGAGGTGATGGATTCATATAATATGAGAGGGGCTAAAATTTTAAAATGTGTCTCATTCCTCAATTAGCGTCAGGTGCCCAGTGACAAGCCCAGTAGTCTCACTCTACTACAAAAACTTCCTTCTTGTAAGCAGGCTAACTATGATGGCATCCCAGAAGCAAAGCTACAGGTGACATTAAATGAAGTTACTACAGATGAGAATGGAGGTTGGGAAAGAAGAGTGAATTCCTATGGGGAGTTTAAATCTATGGAGAGCTTTCCCAGGGCCTCAGAGCTCAGAGTTTCTGTTCATTACTCTCTTTCTTGTGCTGTCTATGCCTCATGGTCCTGGGTGTTCTCCAGCAATGACTCTGCTGCAGGTCTTGGTGCCTGAGTCCTGGAGCACAGCCTCTTCCCAGCCACAGAGAGTAGAGGCTTGAAAGAAGGGAGTCTAAGATTGGCTAGGTATTGTGTCTGAATTTCAGTTGTTATCTTACTTCACATTTGTATTACATTGCTTGGAGCCAAACATTTTCCTGTTACTACTCACTCTTGGTGCTGGAGTTAGACTCCTCAAGTTCAAATCCCAACTCCATCACATTCAAGCTTTGTGATATGGTACAACTCATTCAATCCCTCTGGGCTGCAGTTCCCTATTTATAGAATGGAGAGCACATGAGAGAAAGAGGTCTTGGTCTTTTTTGACCCTTACTATCTTCCTAGTGACTAGGCAGTGCCTGAAATATGGTATGTGCTCAATGAATATTGCCTTATTAATGAATGGGGCGTTTGTGAAGATTGAAGGGAACAGTGAACATAAAGGACTTACAGTGTCTGGCACAAAGTACTTTCTCAGTAAATATTAGCTATACATATTTAAATATATATGTAAGTATATACTTTCATTTTTTTACTCCTGGTTACATAGTTTCTAAGCATAATACAATGTGTTAGAATTCATGCTTTTGATTAATAGAGGCATCTCCCTATTTTCTGACAGCAATGGCACATGTAGTCAACATTGCTGATTGTCCAGTCAGCCTCCTTTCCCCCCTTTTCTTTTTTCTTAAAACAGAACCCAGTTTCTGGCCAAGTATTCACCATGGCACATGTCTCACCACTCAGGAGAATGCCACCCAAGACTACGTTCTGGGGGTGGATCTTAAATAGTCTGAGCCAGTCATACATCATCCCTTCCCCTTAGCTCTGCTTCTCTGTTTCTGATTGGTCACATAATTAAGGCTGACCCAGTCACAATAAAGGAAGGATTAACAGCTCCTTCACTGGGTGTGGTTTTTCCCTCTACCATCAGACGGTTGAGAACAAAGAAGCTGTAGGTTCAAGTGCCACTGAAGGGGTGTCGCAATCACGTGGTACTCCAGAACTACATTTCGATCATCATGAGAAAATGGAGCAGAGAGCTGAAATGAGCCGGGTATTTGATAGTAACTTTGATGGTCCCACTCTTTCTAGTTATGTCAGATAATATATTGCCTTTTTGTGTAAGTCATTTAGCATGGGCTTTTCAGTACCTTGCAACCAAAAACATCCTACCTAATGGACTTGAAAATTATTTAGGTGGTGATAATAAAAGTGTCTTCTTCAAATAATAGTAGTAATGATAACCAACACTTACTCATCACTGTGTCAAACCTTGTACCAAACTCTTTGGCTCTTTTACTTACTTATGCTTCTAAACAATCATATGAGGTAGAGATTGTTATTAGCCTCATTTTCAGATGAGGAAATCTTTGTTCTCAAGGATGCGCACACACGTGCACACACAAACACCCCCAAGACAAGTCAGCGACAGAGCTGGGATTTCAACATCTGCTGTCTGGCTCTGGAGCCAAACTTACTCCTTGCGCAAAACCTAACCATTGAACTCTACAGTTTTTAATAATATGAAGGTTCACAATGACGGATATATACACCAGAATCACAACAAAACAAGAATAGATTATGCTTCACTTTTTTAGAAAAAAAAAGTATATACTAAATCTTTCTCAGTAAATAACTGAACACCAACTCAGTTTTATTGCTGGTGTACCCTTTTACATAAAATTTATCCCTTTTGAAAACATGTGTTCATCCATTCACTCATTCATTAAATATTTATCAGGCCCTTATGTGTCAACCGTTGTGCCAGATGCTGGAAGTACATGAGTGGAAAACTTCCTGTCCAAGAGGAAATACAGACCAGCCAAAGAGCGATCACCAGGCCAGGTGAGGAGGATTTTCACAGGTGAAAAAACAGTGCCTGCACCATGGGAGCATCAAAATATGGTGCCTAAACCAGTTGGTGCCAGAGTGGTGTCAAGGAATGCTTCCCAGATGAGACACAAGACTTCCCTAGGGGAGACAAGAGAGCACCCCACAGAGGAATTTCAGGAGGAAAGAGAGAACGTGGCGTCATCATGCTGCTGAGGATGGGGGCTGGGCAAGCGTTCAGAGAGAGGGTAAGGCAGACTCCAGAGTCAGGGAGCTAGGCAGTGGCCAGAGAGTTTGATTTTGGTCTAAGCGCAGGGCCTCTAGAAAGTGGACTCTGACTCAAGAATGAAAGCAGTGGCTCTTAATGTGGAAGATGCAAGCCCAGGGCAGCGGGGGTAAGTCAGAAAGGGAAGTAAAGCAAATGCAGAGGCCAAGCAGTTTGAGGGAGCTGTAATACATGGTCTTGATGGCCACCAAATTACAATGAGCCAAAATCAGACACAGCAGATGACTAACTCAAGCAAGTGAATCCTCTTGGGACAAGGGACTTTGTTTGAAATGCTCCGAGAAGAAACCCCTTCTTATCGTAGTCCACAAAAGTAGCAAGGAGGGGAATTTCTCTGCCCAGCTCCTTTGCATCTTCTACTTTCCTTTATTCAAGGAATTTCCTTTGGGAGTTAACTTCTCCATCTTTCTGGTTGCATCACCTGGCACTGCCTGGGAAGTCAGATCTTACACCCCATTGTGTGGCATTTCATGCAATTCTGCAAGTGGAGGCTGGTGTGTGAGACTGAAAGACCATGTAGGTCCGCCACTTCAACTTGAGTCCTAGCCAGCAGAGCTGAGCTTCCTCAGAAAGGAGAAAGTTAAAAGAATCTATAAAGGCATAGAGGTGTGTGTGTGATCGTCTTTTTTTCTGAAAGAAGCTCTGAAGGGCTTCAAGCCTAGGACAACCACAATCAGGTTAGAGCTTAGAAAGCTCATCCAGGCTGCAGTGTGAAGGTGTGGAGTGGGTCGAAAGGGCAGATTTGAGAATGCGCAGATCACTCTGCAGCCTGGTCTAAGAGATCGGGAGTGGGCATGAAGCCAGGGGGACAGACCTGACCAAAGTTGATTGTACTTTGCAATAAAGTAGATGTGGAGAGTGAGGGAGAGAGATGACACCAGTCTGGCTCGGGCAGCTTAGGATTAGAGTGTGGTGCCATTTCCTGAGATGGGGAATGGATAGGAAGGATAAATCTGGAGATGGAGCATGGTAGAGGGGAAGTAGGGATGGTGAAATCAGTTTTGAACACACTGAAGTTGAGAAATCTGGAACACATCTAAGTACATGTGTTTTAAGGCTATTGGTGACACAAGTCTGGAGTTTGGGAGTAATAGCTGAGCAGGAGACACTGATTTTTGAGCCACTGGAGGTGGGTAATAAAGGTGTGGGGGTGCATGGGATATGTGAAGGAAAACATGTCAGAGAAGAAGAAAAGAGGGTCAAGGGCCCAGGCCTCTCAGGCTCCACAACGCCAGAATATAAGGACCGGATAGACAGACCAAGAGGAGACCCCAGAGGAGACCAAGAAAACGTGACCAGAGATGTCCCCAGCTCAGGAGAGCTCTTCGAAGAGGTGAAGAATGAGGTCAGCTGCTGCAGAGGACTCAACTGGGACAAAGAGTGAGATGTGTTCAATGGATTTAGAAACAAGCTGGTTATTGGTATCCTTGTTGAGAGCAGTATCAACGAAGTGGGCTGGATTTGGGGTATACAGAAGCAAAATGTGGATAAACCATCGATCTCTCCTGCAGGGCTTACTTAAAATTCAGAACAGTCACTGTGATTAGTGATGATGCAAAGGTAAAGAAATTATAGAGCAAAAGAGAGTTCTAGTGGATTTTAGCTCCTTAACCTGCTTTATGTTTCTTCACAGCATCTTTTACAATGTGAAATGATACTACTTATGTTTGTTTGTTGTCTGTCTCTCCTCTACAAGGAAGCAGCATGAAAGGTTGAAATTTTTTGTCTCATTCACTCTTGTATCCTCAGTGCTTGGCAAAAAATAGCCATTTAATAAATATTTGCTGAAAAAATTGTTGAATAAAGAGTTAGCAGAGTCTGATGAAAATATGTAAAGGACAAAAATAAATGTAATAACTTTAGTTTTAAGGACATATGTTCAGACTCTTTACAAGGAGTTATAGATGCATGTTCAAATAAGAAAAAGCAAGTTGTGAGGATGCCTATAGGACATACCCTGGGGTCAGCCTCCCAGACTCTCCTCCTAATTTAAGTGGAAATCAACAATATACAAAGACTGTGATGCACTTCTGAAACACTTTTCTTTTCTTTTTTTAAAAGATTTTATTTATTTATTTTAGAGAGAGAGAGAGTGAGCAAGTAGGGGGAGGGGCAGAGAATACTTAAACAGATTCCCCACTGAGCAGGGAGCCAGATGTGGGGTTTGATCCCAGGACTTTGAGGTCATTCACCTGAACCAAAACCAAGAGTTACCTGCTTAACCAACTGAGCCACCCAAGCGGTCCAAAAGAATTTTCTAATCTCCAACTCTCCTATAGACTTTTATGAAGAAATTTTATTACCAGTTAGATCATAAGCTGCAAAGTAACTATCTTAGGAAATAAATAAATGTGTGTGTGTTTGTGTGTATTCATGTGTGTGTGTTGTGTGTGTGTGGTTTTTTTTTTTCATGATTTTAGCCAACTAAGAGAGATAACCATGTGCTTGAATTTTGAAGCTTATATAGTCATAATCTTGCATTCCTATTAAAGGCAATATCATATATAACATGGAACAACTGTGTCAAAGACCTGCTTTGCTATATTGCAGTAAAAAGATCTACTTTCTACTGAATCAATTTTAGGGGAAGTAAACATTGAAATGGCAATCCCAAGAAAAATGCTCTCTTTTGCCTAGTTTCCATTTATCTCTACTTTCTATAACTTCTACATGTTACCATGTTTAAGCCAAAATCAATTAATTATGTGCTTTTAAATGAAATATTTCATAATTTTACTGGGCCTAATTTTGTTAGTGACACAGACATACATTCAATTTAGGTCATGAATCCTGGTCTTCAAACTTTGTGATTTCAGTGATAAGGATGAAAGCAGAGACATGAAAAATGTCTTCTCAATTTAAGGAGATTACTCTTCATGATTGAAAATTAAGAAGCAAAGGGTACCACTTAGAGGATGCTAACAGTGTCAGAAGAAAAGCAAAATTCATAAAATCAGAATGATTTGGGGAAATTCATTTACCTCTGAGTGGATTTTATCAGTATGGTTGTGAAATAGTTAAATAGTAATACCCCAGGTTGCCCTAGCTGGCTAATTAGTCAGTTTAGGGTAAATTAGGCTGTAGGAACATATATACCCTGAAATCTCAAAGACTTTCAATCATAAAAGCTTATTTCTGATTCTCATTATATACCTAGCTCAAAACTGGCTTTAGAAAGTTCTACTTCCAGTATGGCAGAGTAGGTCCCCAATAGACTGCTCTTCCTGCAAATAAGGACTCTGAACTCTGAACAAAATTCATTAAAAACAAAACAAAACAACAACAAAAACTACCCAAGGCCCTTGAAAGTTGGCAAAAGCAGGCAGATTTTGGAAGGGAGTCAAAACTTGGAAGAATCATCATCAGAGGTGATGATGACATGAATTTCCCATTTCCGTGTGAGATCAGGGTGAAGTCATAGAATGGGTGGGCTAAAATTCTGCTAGAAAATCTGCTGTATTTCTGGCCTGAAGAACCATAGGTTCTGAGCCAGTCATTGCTGCTGCAAAGTGAGAAGGAAATTCTGGAAATGAGGAAGCCAGAGCAGTAGGGCTACTAATTCTGAGCATAAAATTTGTCCCAAGATTCTGATCTCTGAACAATGTGTGTGGCAGACTTAAAGCAGCTTGGAGGAAGGCTAAGAGAAGTGTATTGAAATTTGAGCTACTACCTTCCATAGGCATCACAGAGTTCACTGTTTGAGTCTGTCCAAGTTAATTGCTTGCTAAAACAAAATCATCAACAGTCTGTAGGCATAGAACAGAAATAAGAGTTTCTGTATTATATCCAGGAAGAAGGGGGAAAGGGGAAAGGGAGGAACAAAAGGCAGAAAGCAAAACAGAAAAACAATAGAGTGAAATATCTAAAGGAAATCATGTTGATAATTGCATTAAATATTAATGGATACATATTTCCATCAAAAGACAGAGATCATTGCATCTGGTTCTGGCTCATCACTATGATCTAAGCTATATGGAGGACGTTCTAACATGTTGCATCTACCATAGCAGAAGGAAAGGAGGAATAAGGGAAGTGCATGATGGTTCTTATAGCTTCTGCTCATAAATGACAGCCACCATGTTCACAAGCATTTCACAGGCTAAGGCAAATCACATGGCCAAGCCTGACTTCAATGGGACAGGAAACTATACACTCACTGGGGGGAGGGGGAGGAAACAAATATTTTAAAATAAATAATAAAATCTACTCATGAAGAGAAGTAGTTTACTATCATGGAAGAGTAACTATTTTAGGGTGAATGACTTCCACATAATGGGAATATTCTTAGAGATTACAGACTCTCCTGACAAACTCCAGCATTATCTATGTAACCACAGGAAGCTCAGTCACCAACTTGCCTGCCTAGTCCATACATTTTTCTCAGGGATTCTCTCTCTTATGAAGTGAACCACATGAAACCACTTTTGTGCCTGCAGCTGTTTGCAGCATAGGCCAGGTATCCACACCCTGGTCCATATTAGGTCATTTGGATTTTCCAGTATGGTCTGTCCTGTTAGGTGTCTGAACTGTGGGGCCAAGCAAAGCCAGGAAGATGAGATGGAAGCATCTGGGCCTTGAAAAAGTGGAGAGAGAATACCAAACAGCAGAGAAATGCTCTATGTTCTTGATATAACCTTATCTACTTTTGTTAATTTCTAGAGTTTAACCTAACTTGAAGGCATCTGCATTATTCCTAAATTACCACTGACATGGTAGTCTATATAAACAGTGCTAGAGATTCACTTGGACTAAAATGTGCATATTGCCCATGGAGTTATACAATTACTGCAGACCTGGGTTTCTTTTCTTCTGCCATTATAGATAGAGAGCTCATGGAAGTTACAGAAAGGAGACAAACAGAGCTCATTCTTGGGGCAACAGGCAATGACCACAGCATACTGAAAGAGCAAACCTCCAATTCAGTGCTTGGAGCTATGCAGCATCAAATTTGGAAGAGGAATGGCTAGCATTATGGAATATGATGGATAGAGACCAAATGAAGTGTGAACTTTGCCTAATCACAGAGAGAATTTTTTTTTTTTTTGCAATTTTGGTGTAAAAATCCTTGCTTAGAAGAGCTATTTATAATTAATTTGATAATGCTTTCCTCTTTTCACACATGAAAAAATATAATTCAGCACATATTTTGGTATATATACACATACCTCTCATTGTCATATATTATTCTGGGATGGAAAGTCCACATCCTATAGCCTTAGTTCTTTGATTTATCTTCCAAAATTGTGTAAGCGTGTCCACATTAATTTGATTTTACAAACTCATCTCTTTTTTTTTTTTTTAAAGAGTTTATTTATTTGACAGAGAGAGAAAGATGACAAGTAGGCAGAGCAGCAGGCAAAGAGAAAGGGGGAAGCAGTCTCCCTGAAGAGCAGAGAGCCCGATGCGGGGCTCGATCCCAGGACCTGAGATCATGACCTGAGCTGAAGGCAGAGGCTCAACCCACTGAGCCACCCAGGCACCCCCAAACTCATCTCTTTATATAGTGAAATATCTAAATATAAGTTTAGAGCCTTATATATTTTAAGAGTTTTGTCTTCGTCACATAGTTTAAAAGATATGCCATATAATCTTATCTCATACAATTCAATTCAGAAATACAAAATGTATAGACAAAGGCCCCCCTGCTGTTTTAAACACCATTTAGCAAGTTTTACAGTTGAAAGTTTTGCCAACGTAACTATCACTTCCTTATTATGGTGAGTATCTGAATTTTTTTATAAACCAGATAAAGACGCTTCTATAGCCAAGCACAGCATGTATCTTTCAAAAGTCAGTTCTAAGCTCCTTGCTCTTAATTCTGTTCCAGTATTTTCTGGAACCCTTAGAGCGCAGAAAACTCCCAATGCCTGCACTCACAGAGAGAGAAACACAGGGCAAGTTCATTCCCCAGTCATTCCTAGTTGGCTTTGGTTTGCATTTTTATACTTACAACATGCAAGTGAAATTAAAAAAAAATTTTTTTTAATATTATCAAGTGCTCTTTATTCACTTACCTACATGTAGATATTTTGTCTCTGGAGATTAAACTGTATCAGATACTTTCTTAAATCATGTCATCATCACCTGAATTCTGTTTAGAAAAAAAAGATATATTGACAAACTTTCTTAGCATGCCTTTCTGCATTATGTGCTAGCCTGCTGTCTCGGACTATCAGTTGAAATAGCACAGTACAACAAAGTGGATCAGTTGATAAATGAACTTGACCATCTTTTGCAAATTTAAAAGCACCGTATCAATTTAAAGTGTTGTTATTGCCCATAATTAAGGAGACAAAAATCACCAGCTGAGGCTAAATTCAATCTGTTACCCAGTGGAACAGATTGTAAAAATATTTCCTTACAGCTCTTTTGAACTCTGTAGAGTTTTTTATAGAACAGCTTTGCACATAAAAGGAAATTGTTTCTGAATGCTAGCTAATTTGTTTTTGCCTGATGGTTCTAGGACTGGTTTAAATGCTGTTGGTGAACCCTCAGATACGCTTCACTCAAAAATCAGAGTTATTTACTGGAAGAGGCCTGATTGGATTTGCCAATTCCCTAATGTGCTCCCCTGACAGGGGAGGAGAGGGGCTCAAAGTCCGTTCTCAAAGAGTTGAACCTCCCATCTAACTCAAAAGACTTTTGTTCCCCTCAAAACCACAGGTGGTCTCAGAACCTTGGCTAATTTCACTTAAGGTGTTAACACTTGCTCCCCTCTGTTAGACAGCCCATATAATAAGGGGACTTGGTGGGCTCCACACTCCTTCCTGTCTAGCTGGCTTCCGTTTGCAATATTGTGAATAGCTTCACTGAAGCACTTAAGCAGTTCAATTCTGGCAAGAATTATAAGTAAAGGTGAGCAAAATTCATTAGGCATTTATTATTTGGCATTTAGTATCTCTCAATAGCTTAAAATGGGTTTTAACATAGCTACATAAATATTTCTGTCACCCAGCATTTTGAAGCTGAAGACCTATCACTCCACCCAGAACTGGAAGTCCTAACTTTTCAGTCCTAACTTTTTAACCCTAAGTTAAATATGACAGTATTTACTGGAGGAGGGGGGAGTTTGGGGGAGAGTCCTGCATCTGTCACGCACTAGCTGGATGGACCTTGGGCAGGTCAGATGCCTTTCTTTGACTCCGTTTGCTTCTTTGTAAAATGGGGTAATTGGGCTTTTATGAAGAATAAGTGAGATCATATTTGAAATGTTAAATAATATGTATGAAGGGCTTGATAAATACTAGTTACCTAGTTACCATTATCCAGTAGTGTATCAGCTAGGGTCCCCAGAGAGACAGAGCCAACAGAATGTATATCTATCTTTCATCTATGCATAGTTATAGTCATATGTGTATGTATGTATGTATGTACATATATATAGTGTATGTATGTATATATATGTATATGTGTGTATGTGTATGTATGTGTATGTGTGTGTATGTATATATATGTGTGTGTGTGTGTGTGTGTATGTATATATGGAATCCAATATCTGGTGGGTAGGCTGGCCTACCAGGCAGGAATTGCAATTCCAGTTCAAAGGTAGTCTATGGCACAATTCATGCCTCCTCGGGGGAGGTCAGTCTTTTTCTGTCAAGGCCTTCAGCTGATCGAATGAGACCTATCCACATTACTGATCATCTGCTTTACTCAAGGTCTACCAATTTGTTAGTGTTAATCTCATCTAAAAAATACCTTCTCAGAAACATATAAAATAATGTCTGACCAAATATCTGGGCACCATGGCTTAGCCAAATTGACACATACCGTTACACACAATAATGAGAATTCAGTGCTTGCAGGTACCACTGTGCTAAGCACTTAACATTTATGAATTTATCTACTCCTTCACCACAACCCTTTGAGGTAGGGATTGTTTTCCACTGTACAAATGAGAGACCTTGAACACGGAGGGGCTAAATAACTTGCCCAAGGTCACACAGCCAGGGATTTGTGCTCCTAACTACTGGACTAGACTGTCAGCAACCTGAGGACAGAGCCACCAGGGTGGGACCTGCTGTGACTGGCATAAGGCTGTATGAATATCTGTTAAGTGGACACCCAAATGGCTCACTCAGCTAACCTCTTAGGTTCCTCTAAGCAATGGCATCTTTTCTTGGAATTGACTAGCTGCTTTGTTTTTCATTTCATCTTGTGGCTTCATCCTTAAAATGACATATTCTTTTTATGTCCAAGATACACTCCAGCAATTAGTGACAATGTCCTGCATAAATGGATTTAAATGTACATAGCAAACAAAGCTGTCCATATATACAGGCTGTAAGAAGACAATGTAAGTTTCCAAGCTGACCTGTGTATGCCAAGGGAATGGCCCAGGCAGGGAGAAAATCTGGAGTTACTATAAAGTATGCATCCATTGGTATAAAATTTCTGCTCAAACATTCATAATATAATATAATATAATATAATATAATATAATATAATATAATATAATATATTTATATTCATTTATAAGTTATATCACATGTTATTATTTGGTTATCTAAGTACATTATAACCGTACAGAAAGAATGAACATTAGAAAGGGTGAGATGGGGTACCTCAGCGGCTCAGGTGGTTAAGAGTCTGCCTTTGGCTCAGGTCATGATATCAGATTCCTAGGATTGAGCCCCATGTTGGGCTCCCTGCTCAGCGGGGAGTCTGCTTCTCTCTCTCTCTCTCTCTCTCTCCCCCTGCCCATCCCCCACTCATGTGCACACACGTGCACATTCTTTCTCTCTCTCAAATAAAATCCTAAAAAAACGGTAAGGCTGAGATAGGGAATAAATGCTAATCAAATTCTACTTTTTTTCTTTTCATATCTCTTTGGCTCTTCTTGTGTTCTCCCCATTTTGATTTCCATTAACTTAGAGTCTTGAGTTATTGAAAGTTTATCCCTCTATACATCTTAGTGAGAAATGAATTGATTCACCCAATCAACCTCATGTATTCAAGGAGGTAATGATGCTCAGCAGAAGAGTACCGTGAAAGTTAAATGAGATGATATGTGAAAGCCTTTGACACAGTGCATGGCACCTGTTTTTATCACAAGAGACCTAGTATTGCACAGTCATGAAGAGTACAGACTCCAGAGGCAGACGCTTGGTGGCAATCTTAGCTTTACCATGTACTAACTGTGACTAATTAGGTGGGGTTGTTTTGGGGATTAAATGAGTTTAAAAAACAAAACAACAACAACAAGAACCATGTAAGTAACATTCTTGCAATACCCTGGCATGTAGTAAGCACTATATAAATGTTATTATGGATCATCACAAGGGCCCAATAAACATTAATTAGTTGTAAAAACCAATGTAATGACGTATGCTGAGGCCATTGTATCTCTACCCTATTACTTTGTTCATTCAAAGCGCTATACAATGAAAATGTTCAGAATGATGATTTTGAAACACTGCCCCAAGATTTCATTCGTTTGTGTACCAGTAACAGTTTTTGCCATCCCTGCGTACCACCATCATCATTTACTTAATATTACTGAATTACTTAATTACTTAATATTACTTAATTACTTAATATTTGTCTTTAAATAGAGTTGGGTCTAATGCCAAGACCTACTTCATTAGTTTTGAGAATAGTAATAGTAAAATCATGGATTCTATGTGTGAATGCCATTTCTTTTTCTGAAAATACAGGACAATAATCATATAACCAGTAAACCATTTCCGTCGCTATAAAAAATGTTAAGTTACACAATCCTTAAATTATGGCTGCCTCAATTATGTTCACTTCATGAGATCAAAGAATACCAACATATTGAATGAACTTTCCTTCAAAACACCCTGGTTCTCAAGAAGTTTAACAAATTGGGATTCTAATCTTTTTAATTTTGGATTCTTGATTGTTATTTTCTTTTGGATGAGAAGAATTTTAATTTCTTCATTCTTCTTCATTGGGCCACTTCATTATGATTATATTTTCCTTTAAATACCTAAGGCCTATAAAAACGTTGATCATTGTTATCACAGGGATACTAAAAGTACCCAGTTAAATCGTATCAAATTAACTGCATTCCTGATGCATGCCATAGAGACAGATTAAAGTTAAGAGCTAAGACCAGAATTTTAAAAGAGAAATTCAGTAATATTGAAATCAAACCTATCTCTATCAAAAGTGTGGAACTGCGACCTTGAATTGTCCAAAAACAATCTTCTAGGTAAATACAAGTTACCTGAATCAGACCTTGTGATCTTCCCATTGTTTGCCATCATTCTTGACTCTGGAAATAGACCCTTCTTCAACTAAATTAGAATCCCAAGCAGGTTTCTTTTAAGGATTCTGAATTAAAATGTTAACATCTTAAAATGTATTAGATAGATGCTTTTGGTTTAAAATGGGAAAGCTATCCCCTTAAAAATATATAAATGTCTGGACAAATGAAAAATCATATCTCTAATCTATATTTAAGGGTTCCATTCTAGCATTCAGCACTGTTGTCTTCACTACAGATGTTAAAAGTCATTATTACTACAACTATTGGGGGGAAAAAATCATTTGATCCAGAGCCATACTTTAATTGGTCTTGCTCTAAATCTATGTGACAAGATGAAAAATAATCTCATTTAAGAAACATGGAACGAAATGGAGCATTCTTTGAATGAGACCTATTCATAGAGGTCAGGGCTTCTCAGACCTGGGACTGCTGACATTGTGGGCTGAATAATTCTTTGTTGAAGGGGCTGTCTTGGGCATCAGAGGACGTTCACCAGCATCTGGGGTCTCATCCAAGAGATGTATGTAACACCCTCCCTCAGCTGTGACAATCAAATGGTCTCCAGACATTGCCACATATATCTTAGGGGCAGAGTCCTCCTTCATCCACCCATTGAAAACCTGCCAAAGGTCAAAAAGAAAGCTCTGCCATTGCTTCTCTGAACGTCATTGCTGTGTTTGGGGGTAAAAGTTTACTTCTTTACATGAGAGTTTTTTGGTAGCTGTATTACAAAATGCAAACTATAAATAACAGAAGGAAGGGAGAAGATTGAACGTTTATTACCTGAAACCATATAAATTCAATAATAAATAATGGCTCTCTCTAAAAATATGAAAAGTCTTTTTCAAAGTCATTAGTTCTAATCATAAATGAATTTAGCAGCATTTCCTTAAATTTTGCACCTTTGTAATGAACTCTGATAAATTCATGGAACTGGATGTTAAATAAAGAGATAGAAAGGTCTAATTTGCTGGTTCATTAAGCTAGCTTATTTCAAGACATTGTGCATATTGCTTTGAATTTCATATTTCTGAGCAGTGAAGACAATAGTAGTATCCATCTTTAATGCAGTGTGGCAGACAATTAGGAGCTCAAATGGATTAAATCTTATTTCATCAGAGATACACACAGCGATTATTACTTTATTGCCAAATACTGTCAGCATTACATTTCTTCAACAGCTATTGTGATACCTGACTTGCATGCTTAAATTTGCATTAAACACAGTACAATAATAACGATCATTTGGGTCATTTTCTTACATGGCATTATTTAGTTCTTCACTCTGTGTTCAATTCAACACTAGTTTTAAGGGTATAGGTTTTTCCACGCACCTGATACACAAGAGGCAGCTGTAGCTTTGAGGAAATGGTGCAGCCTTGGGGTCAGAAACACAGTTCTAATGACAGTCCTAACGCTGCCCGTTTCAACCTGGGAGACCTTGAGAAGGTCACCTTACCTTGAGCCATACAAAACACAATTTTCTTTGGTTATTTTAAACATCTTTTGTCAGAATTTTTAAATTCCAAAATCATTGCTTTTTTAAAAAAAAAGATTTTATTTATTTAATTGTTAAGGAGATATAGAGAGAGAGATCACAAGCAGGCAAAGAGGCAGACAGAGAGAGAGGGGGGAGCAGGGTCCGCACTGAGCAGAGAGCTCAATGTGGGGCTCCATTCCATGACCCTGAGACCATGACCCAAGCTGAAGGCAGAGGCTCAACTGACTGAGCCACCAAGGGGCTCCCCAAAACATTGCTTTTTGAAAGAAATGCAATTACAGGGGTGCCTCTATGTCTTGGTCAGTTAAGAGTCTGCCTTTGGCTTGGGTCATGATGCCAGGGTCCTGGGATCGAGCCTCACATCTGTTTCTCCCTTTCCCTACTACTCTACCTACTTGTGCTCTCTTTATCTGTCAAGTAAATAAATTTTTAAAAATCTTTAAAAAATGCAATTATGCAACAAAAAAGTCAGTTATATACCCCTTCATTTCCTTTGTCCAGCCCATGATCTAGCTCTCTTCAAATAACCGATAGTAATCATTTAGTATTTATCTGTTCATGTTTTTCAGCAACCTACTAGAAACACCAACAAGTAATTCTATCCACATACAGTGTAGTGTGTTCCTTTCTTCTTTTTTAAAGATTTTATTTATTTATTTATTTATTTATTTATTTATTTGGCATGTATGAGCATGGGGAAGAGTAGGGGGAGAGAGAGAATCTTAAGCAGACTTCCAGCTGAGTGTGGAACCCGGCCTGGGGCTTAATCTCATGACCCTGAGATCATGACTTGAGCCAAAATCAAGATCAGACACCAAACTGACTGAGTCACCCAGGTACCCCTGTTCCTTTCTTTTTAAATTAAAAAAAAAGGGGGGGGATAAAACTCTATATATTTTTCTTTTTCTCTATCTTGATTTTCTGGGTGACCTCAGATCTGACTATTGCTTAGATCCTAAAGAGCTGCATAATATTTTGTAGAATAGATACTAATGTTTGTTCAACCATTTCCCTCCAGACTGATCCCCCCGCCCTCATTCCCACCAATTGGCACGACTAACCATGACACTGAGGCTGATTTCCTGCCTGTAGTTGAAACTGGGAAACAGAGGCTTTCCTCCAAGTGTGACTAACTTCTTGGAGGCCCAGTTTCTACGACTGCATATTGAGAATCACAACACTTGCCCACTTCCTTTACACACTGATATTAGGATGGTCTGAGTCAGTATAGGCAGAGGATGTGGTGGTACTAGAATTAGGAGGGCCCTCCATACAAAAATCCCACTCGAGCTAAGCTGCAGCCTCTCAAAGCCATCCACTTTTGTCTGTTTGCATGATCTAATATAAAATTTGTACACTGTCATACAGTCACCACCTCTTGAACATTTTTTTTCAGTAGGTATAACCACGTTTTTAATAGATAATTCACCCTTTCAGTGTTTGGTATTTAGTTTACAAAGTGCTGTAGCAAGTGCTACTCCACGAAAGTGCCAGAGTTCTGAGAGCTAGGATAAAATGTGTGCGTGTGTGTGTGTTTGTGTGTGAGAGAGGGAGAGAGAGTGAATTCAGGAGGGAGAGCGCTCAGTAAGTTCACTTAGTGCCAAGTGACAGTCATCTGGTAACCTTCACAAGAGGGCAAGCTTTGGAAACTGCTCACATGGTGATGGAATATTCTATGCATTTAACATTTTACCTGGTACTATAATAATTTTTAATTATTCTAATAAAATATCTCTAATGTGCAATACATTCTCTTCTGGACCTAATAGGTCTTAAAAAGATTCACATTTTGGGACGCCTGGGTGGCTCAGTTGGTTAAGCAGCTGCCTTCAGCTCAGGTCATGATCCCAGCGTCCTGGGATCGAGTCCCACATCGGGCTCCTTGCTCTGCAGGGAGCCTGCTTCTCCCTCTGCCTCTGCCTGCCATTCTGTCTGCCTATGCTCGCTCTCTCTCTCTCTCTCATAAATAAATAAAATCTTTAAAAAAAAAGATTCACATTTATATTGTAATTTTTACTTACACCCCACTTGTATTAATGAAACAGGAAAGTGTTGATGTGCAATGCTTGTATGTTCTACCAAGAGGCTGCAAAAGTGTGCATGACATTCTAGTGCAAGGGCCCAGAGGCTAGACTGGGAAGTCTTTAAACTATGGTGTATGATCCACTGGGTTATGAAATGAAATCAGAGACTAAGATTGGCATTTTTGAAATGAAATAGAAGAGACTGAGGAATGTCAGAAAGCAACACACCAAATAATAATCCTGTTTCATAAATCTTCTGTTTCAGAAATATTAATGGGCGTTAAATGCACGTTAAATGTTTTTCCTACTGTGGGTAGCTATCAAAGACATTTCAAAGTCCCTAGTCTGGTGATATTTTGTTCATGAGATCAATGGACAGTGACTGGTATTTGCTGCCTGATATAGCTGCCTGTGTGAACTGTAAAGATGTAAACTGATGGGACTTTCTTCTCCCTTCTCCTTCTTCCCTTCTTCCATCCTCTCTTTTTGGAACATGGTCTCTAATTGGACAGAGTAAAGTTAATAGCATAACCACATGTTGATATTAAACCTCAAGAGGTAGTCAACGTGGGCAAGAGAAAAATTTGTTTGCTTTGAGAAGGTTTTGTTCTTAAGAATTGAATAGGACTGAACGACCCCATCTTGCTCATCCAGGTTGGGTAGGAATGCTGGGAAAAAGGCAGGGTGTCGAGAAAAACAGGTGGGTGACACATATCCATTAGAAAGTGATTTAATGGATATGATTGTATTTTGTTCCATCTTTTGGGCTCACTGAAAATCTTTCTTTCTGGTACTTCCTGGATTCAATAAATATTTGAGCACTTTCTATGTGCCAGGTTCTTCTCTCTGAGAATACAGCAGGTATCAAGACAGGCAAAAGTCCCTGCACTTGTGGGATGAACTGAGAGGATGGGGGAGGAGAGACAAATATTAAATGACTATAGCATGCAGAAGGTCAGATGCTGATACAGACCATGGAGAAAATGAAATAGGAAAGAGGATATGTGTATATGGTATGGGGGCTGGGGCTGAGGGTTACACTTTTATAGAGAGTTGGCTGGGAAGAGAAAGTGACAGGAGACTTAAGACTTGAAGAAAATGTGGAAGCAAGCCTTCCAGGTACCAGGGGAAGAACATTCCAGGCAGGCATGTGCCTGGTGTATGCCAGAGGGACGCAGCTAGCCTTGGTGACTGAGTGGAGGGTAGGAGGTGAAATTAGAAGTACATGGGGCTGGTGGTAGGGGTCTATATTGCATGGAGCCCAAGGGCCATGATGGGGACTTTGAGTTTTGCTCCAAATGAGATGAGATGTCACAGCAGGGTGTTGAACAGAAGGTGACATGATGACACTTATATTTTAAAAGGGTCACCCTGGCTCCTGTGCCCTAGATGGTATCTATGTGCTGTTCCAGATGTGTAGGTGTAACTCAGGGGTAACACAGAGCAATACAAATGTATGTGAAACCACTGAAGCTGGAGGAAAATGCCCAGGTAGGTTACAAATCAAGGCCCACCATTGTCACCCTTCTGCTGTTAACTTTGTGATGAACCAAACCAGGCACAGGAGGTTGGGGTTTTTGGCAGCCAGCTAATTAGTGTAGATAGAGGGGATCAGGCCACATCCTCCATTCGCAATCCACCATGGGGAGGTTGGATTTGGGTTATCTTCTTCCATGAGCTGTGTTTGGCATCAACAGCCCCTCCTTCCCTCACATTTGCGCTCTTTGCAGTGTGTTCCTGGCTTTGCTCAGTTTCTGAAGGTAGGCCTCAGGTCCTATGATTAAAGGAACATGAAGTCTCTCTTGCTGGACTACTGTCAGTGGTCAACCCAAGAGCCAACACCATGTTGTTCTGTTGTCAAGTCATCTGCCAGTTTTGCCTCTGCCATTCCACAATTTCTACAGCTGCTCCTCCTGGGGGAGGTAAGGTCCCTTTGCCTCTCCCCTTGGCAGAAAGAACAAGAAAAACCACCCCCAAGCACTCAGGAGTACTGCCCTGGACAACCTCTGTAGTACCTATGCTCTATCATAGGCTCCTCTGGATTGGTAGGGCAGAGCACCCAGACAAATACCCCAAATGCAGCACCCCTCCTCCACTGCTTGAAGAGGAGGGCGTCATCAGCCCCAAGTTATTCTAAGGGCACCTGTTCTGTTAGCTTTTGACTCTGAAACATGTGCTTCTGCTCCTGCTCCCCTGACATTCTGACCTTCCAGGAGCACGAAGACTGTCCGCTCTTCTACCTCAACCACACAGCGCAGGGTCTCAGCCTCCCAGAGCATAAGCACATTGTCAGGGAACGGTGGTGGCTGGCTCAGGGCCAGACCACTGGGTTATAGAAGTTATTACAATTAAATCAATTACTTGCAAAATGGGAAGTGTTTTGACCATAAATGTTGGTACCCATAAATGGTGAATTAACTTTCTTACCTTGGAAAAGGGTAAGTTGTATCCTGCCCTCAGAGAGGGCTTTGTAAAACCTCACTAACCTGCTCCTTTCAGATACCTGGACCTTTCAGGTCAATAGATTATCAGAGTTCCCCAGGAGGCAGCAGGTATGGAATCCTCGTTCCAATGAATGGGACTTTGCAGATGTAATGATGAAGGCTAAAAATAAATAAGTAAGTAAATAAATAAATAAATAAAATTAAGCTCTTTTGGCTTTCACAAAATCTGCAGGTCAGAAATTCAAATGCCCTTTTCTGTTATATTAAATTGCTACAATGCAACTTGAGGTTGCTATGCGTTGTAAAAGACTGAAGGACTTTCATATCTCCCTCTCTCTCTGCTGGAGTCATCGTGCTTGCAAGACAGAAAGCCATTTCCTCCCTGGTAGCAGAAGGGCTCTGGGGTGAGCAATCCCTCAATAACCAATTAATTAACTGAACACTGATTAATGATTTTTAAAATATTTTTTGACTTTTCAGTATTTGACTTTTGTAATCATCATTCTTCAAAAAGGCTTTTTTCCCTAACACATAGGCAAGTATCTACTTGCCTCCTAGACCTGATAACTCTTAATATTTTGCTCTATTTGCTCCAGGTGAATTTTTTCTCAAAGAAATAAAACATTATAGAGTCAATGGAAGCTTATTTCATACTTCTTTCTTAGAGATGCATCTCTTTTTATCTTTTACTACATTCTGTGTAACAGTAAGCAATATAAACTATTTTTGAACTTTATTAAGGGATATTTTAAACATAAAATTAGAGGGAATAGTATATGGACCCCATTTGGGTTTTTTTTTTTTTTAAACATCCAGGTGAATGGGATCATCTTCCATGTATCCTCTTGCAATCTGATTTACACCCACCATTATATTTCTGAAGCAGATGCAGATTGGTACATGTAGATCCATTCCATTCATTCAGACTGCTCTGGAGTCTTCCATTATAAGCATGCTAAAAATTTATTTTTCTAAAGGTGGAATCTTAGGCGTTTTTCCGTTTTTCCAACAAGCCTACAGTGAGGATCGTTGTCACATTTCCTTACTCACATGCACAGGGTTATTTTTAGAAGTGGAATCACAGAAGTAAATGATATGCATGCTTTGAATTTTACTAGGTTTTCCCCAATTCCTTTCCAAATGGTTTTACCAATACTCAACACTAAGAACTCGTGGGTACGGTTCCCCACATCTTCCCCAATACTTATTATTGTTAAAATTAAACATTTTACCTATCTCAAAGGCGGTGAAATGATACTTCTGTGGTTTGAAATTGTACTTCTTGGATACAAGTCAGGTGGAGAATTTTTTCAGCACTCTTCTACGATATACCTGAACATGTCATTGACCATATTTTGTTGGAGTGTTTATCTGTTTCTTGTTCATTTGTTTGACTAGGTTTTAATAATGAATGAGCACATTGTTTAGACCCTACGCGTGGGCTGGGAATACAAAATCAATGAGGCACAATGTCTATCCTAGATGACTTCTCAGTTTACTGGGGAGGAGTGTGCACATATGAATACATACATAATAAAGACAAGCAGTAGGTGCTATAGGACCACAGAATAGAGAGGTGCAGAGCCTTTTAGTTGAAAATATAGAACCCTAACTCAAACTAGCTTAACTAAGGAGAAGATTTAGTGGCTCCTCTCGACTGAAGGTACAGCAGGGCTAGATCCACAGCCCACACAGAGCCCTCTGGATTCTCTCTCTCCATTCACCTCTCATCTTTGCTTCTCTTCATCTTTTGTGTATTGGGCTGATTCTTTTGATGCAAATATGCTCTCTCTAGTGGCTGTGACTGATGGGAGTTTGGGAGGTGGAGTGGAAAAATGACAGCTGATATTACAAGGACTAACTGCTTCTAGTTTATTGAGAGAGAACGACAGACACAGAGAGAAGGGAGACAGAGATAGAGCAACAGAGAGTTTGGTTGATTAAGCTGTCTTATCCCAGTTTGGAAAATCCATGGAAAGGATGAATTCATGGAAAAATAACAGGTATAAGGAGTGGCCCAATCCAGGGATAGCACAACCTTGCATGAAGGAGAACAGAAGTATGGGGGTGTGTACACTTCAGGAGGCAGGCACTGTCGTTCCCAGCCCCAGCAGAACTACATGGGATGGGGAAGAGTTTCTCACCAGGTGAATACTGAACAGACAAAAGCAAGGGATGTACATGACAGAGAGACATCAGGGAAAGCCTTTAAGAGAGGGATATTTTTGGCACCATCTGGAGCCTAGGGAGATACAGATGCAGGAACAATGGATTAGGAGCTAGGACATTATGGTGTCAATTTCAACACTGCTACCTACAAGCTGTGTGATTGCCTAACCACTAGCCATTCTGAGCCTGTTTCTTCTGACAAATCAGGGTGATTCAACCAACTTTTAAGGGCTGTGGCAATGATAAATGTTATAACCATCCACACGTTTTTGCTGACCTCAGATTTTGCTGAATTCAAGTTGCTCCAAATAAATGGGACATTGGCAGCTGACTTCATTATACCGAGATCTTTGCTGACTAAAGTATAAGGTTTTATTCTTCTGCATTAAATATTTATTCACTTGTGGTAGGCATGATAGTGAATGAAAATACTCCCAACATATAATGTATATTTAATTGTTATTTCATTTTTAATACATTTCCATCGATGTCTTTTTTGTAGTGGTAGTCAATCCTTTTAACAAATATTCATCTTCATTTGAGAGCAAGAGTGGATTCATTGGTTTCCAATATTATGTTTTTAAAAGGGCATATTTTTAAGCACCAGTGATTTTTTAAAGTTTCTTTTGAGCTCCTGGAACATTGTTATTTTCAACTGGAATTAAAGAACATTTCTGACATATTTCAAACAATTTCACCAAACAAGGACACAAACACATGAATTATATTAAGGAAAAATACAAATGGGAATGGGCCTTTATGAATAACAGGTAATGATATTTCAAGGACAATGCAGAACCATTCATTTCCGATATTCTCATTACCATTCCCAGCAACAGGCATATATGTCTTTCAATTTCTGCATAGTTCTGTTAATCTCTCTACACAATATTCAATTTTCTTACAACGATTCAGCTGATTTATTATTTCCCTCTTGCGTGTTAACTGCTAAAGATGCAGTGTAACCCCATAAATTTGTTTCAGTCTCTCAGCTTCGATACCCAAGGTCATTAATACCCCCCAAAATATCCTTCGCTTACATCACTCCTTTAAATGTGCTCTTTCTTGCCCAATGACCTGTTACATAATTGCATGGTGTCAGTAACAATATCATCTTGTTTTTATAGTTTTATGATTAAGGATATAAAAATGAACTGAATTGAAGAAAATGTTAAAAGATATTTGCAAAATATAAGATATTGCTACCATGGTTTATCACATATAAATGATATAGTATGTATACATTTAAAATTGAATTTTCTTTGTATATGGTTTGAAAATGTGTTCGAGTAAAATGCCCGATATGAATGTGTGACCTGATGATTCTGTACACACAGAGTATGTCTTCTTTAGGGGATGGTTAAAATGATTATGAAACATTTATTCTCCCCCCATTATAACCAGGTGTATTCAATTAAATATTCTCATCTAAAGTTACAGTGCTTGAGAAAGGGGAAAATTTTAAATGGGACCAGTTCCCATATCATATGAAATTCAACCTGTTTACAGCTTGAAATATGCTGGGCAATGATTAGGGTAACCAATTGTCCCAGTTTTTCAGGGACTGAGGAGTTCTTGGGTTATGGGACTTTCATTGGTAAATCCAAAAAATCCCAGGCAAACTGGGGTGAGTTGGTCTCCCTATTTGTAGTTTGGTATCAGTTCTTCCATCCTATCTCTCTGCATCCACATTTTTGCCAGGACTTTATGGGCAAAGCATACTTCCTTGTCCCTTGGCTCTGGGGTTGGCCATATGACTTGTCTAGGCAAAAATATATGGGAAGAAGTGACAGTGTACATCTTCTAAGGTTTCAGAGACCCAGTGCATTTCAGGTTTTTATCTGTGTCTCAGCAATAGGCCCTAACTAGCTCACTGACCTAAGGAGGATGAGAGGCATAAAGCACAGGGCCAGTCCAGCAGACACATAGACCAGAGGGGGAAGCCAAATTGCCCAGATGGGCCCAGCCAAGATCAGCAGAACCATAGGCAACCAACACATGCAGGAGTAGAAAATGCTTATTGTTCTAATGCCACTGAGATTTTGTGGTTATTTTGTGGTTATTATACATAACTTATAGTGAAAGCTAATCGATACAGATAGTAATAAGCACTTATTCAATAAATACTAACTGTCCTACTAGTTTCTAGGCACTGGAGATGCAATGACTAGCAAGATGGACAGAATTCTTTTTTTTTTAATTTTTAAATTAACATATAATGTATTATTTTTTTCAGGATACAGGTCTGTGATCCATCAGTCTTACACAGCTGACAGTGCTCACCATAGCACATACCTTCCCCAGTGTCTATCACCCAGCCAACCCATCCCTCCCACCCCACCCTGCAGTGACCCTCAGTTTGTTTCCTGAGATTAAGAGTCTCTTATAATCTGTCTCCCTCTCTGATTTTGTCGTTTTATTTTTTTTTCTCTTCCCCTATGATCCTCTGCCTTGTTTCTCAAATCCCATATATCAGTGAGATCATATAATTGTCTTTCTCTGATTGACTTATTTTGCTAGCATAATACTCTCTATTTCCATCCACATTGTTGCAAATGGCAAGATTCCAAATTTTTGATGGCTGCATAATATTCCGTTGTATATATACTCATCTTCTTTATCCACTCATCTGTAGATGAACATTTAGGCTCTTTCCATAGTTTGGCTATAGTGGATATTGCTGCTATAAACACTGGGGTGCACGTGCCCCTTTGGATCACTACATTTGTATCTTTGTGGCAAAATCCCAGTAGTGCAATTGCTGGGTCATAGGGTACCTTTATTTTCAACTTTTTGAGGAACTGGCATACTGTTTTCCAGAGCGGCTGCACCAGCTTGCATTCCACCAACAATGTAGAAGGACTCCCCTTTCTCTGTATCCTTGCCAAAATCAGCCATTTCCTGACTTGTTAATTTTAGCTATTCTGACTGGTGTGAGGCTGTGAGGCAGTGTCTCATTGTGATTTTGATTTGTATTTCCCTGATGCCGAATGATGTTGAGCACTTTTTCGTGTGTCTGTTGGCTATCTGGATGTCTTCTTTGCAGAAATGTCTGTTCATGTCTTCTGCCCATTTCTTGACTGGATTATTTATTCTTTGGGTGTTGAGTTTGAAAAGTTCTTTATGGATTTTGGATACTAGCCGTTTATCTGATATGTCATTTGCAAATATCATCCCCCATTCTGTCAGTTGTCTTTTGGTTTTGTTGCCTGTTTCCTTTGCTGTGCAAAAGCTTTTTATCTTGATGAAGTCCCAACAGATCATTTTTGCCCTTGCTTTCCTTGCTTTTGGCGATGTGTCCAGGAAGAAGTTGCTGCAGCTGAGGTTGTTACCTGTGTTCTCCTCAAGGATTTTGATGGATTCCTGTCTCACATTTAGGTCTTTCACCCATTTTGAGTCTATTTTTGTATGTGGTGTAAGGAAATTGGTCCAGTTTGATTCTTCTCCATGTGGCTGCCCAATTTTCCCAACACTATTTGTTGAAGACACTATCTTTTTTTCCATTGGACATTCTTTCCTGCTCTGTTGAAGATTAGTTGACTGTATAGTTGAGGGTCCATTTCTGGGCTCTCTATTCAGTTCCATTGATCTATGTGTCTGTTTTTGTGCCAGTACCATACTATCTTGATACTTACAGCTTTGCAATAGAGCTTAAAGTCTGGAATTGTGATGCCACCAGCTTTGCTTTTCTTTTTCAACATTCTTCTGGATATTCAGGTTTTTTTTCTGGTTCCATACAAATTTTAGGATTATTTGTTCTATTTCTGTGAGGAAAATTGATGATATTTTGATAGGGATTACATTAAATGTGTAGATTGTTCTAGGTAGCATAGACATTTTCACAATATTTGTTCCTCCAATTCATGAGCATGGAACATTTTTCCACTTCTTTTTGTCTTCCTCAGTTTCTTTCATGAGTATTCTATAGTTTTCTGAGTACAGATTCTTTGCCTCTTTGACTGGATTTATTCCTAAGTATTTTATAGTTTTGGGTGTAGTTATAAATGGGATTGACTCCTTAATTTCTCTTTCTTCTGTCTTATTGTTGTATAGAGATGCAACTGATTTTTATGCACTGATTTTATATCCTGCTACTTTACTGAATTTCTGTATGAGTTATGGCAGTTTTGGGGTGAAGTCTTTTGGGTTTTCCACATAAAGTACCATATCATCTGTAGAGTGAGAGTTTGACTTCTTCTTTGCCAGTTTGGGTGCCTTTTATTTCTTTTTGTTGTCTGACTACTGAGGCTAGGACTTATAGTACTATGCCTAAACCCAGCAGAAGAGAAATAATAAAGATCAGAGCAGAAATCAATGAAATAGAAACCAAAAGAACAGTAAAACAGATCAATGAAACTAGGAGCTTGTTCTTTGAAAGACTTAATAAGATTGATAAACCCCTGGCCAGACTTGTCAAAAAGAAAAAAGAAAGGACTCAAATAAATAAAATGAATGAAAGAGGAGAGATCACAATCAAGACCAAAGAAATGCAAACAATTATAAGAACGTATTATGAACAAACATATGCCAACAAATTGGACAATCTGGATGCATTCCTAGAGATGCATAAACTACCAAAACTGAACCAGGAGGAAATAGAAAACCTGAACAGACCCATAACCAACAAGGAAATTGAAGCAGTCATCAAACATCTTCCAACAAACAAGAGCCCAGGGCCAGATGGCTTCCCAGGGGAATTCTAGAAAACATTTAAAGAAGAATTAATATGTATTCTTCTGAAATTGTTCCAAAAGATGGACAGAATTCTTATTCTTATAGAAGTTGTAGACTATGGCAGTGGTCCTTGAGTCCCTTTTGGGAAGGTATGCAAGGTCAAAATTATTTTCATAATAATACCAAAATACTATCTGCTTTTTCTCCTTTGACACCATGTCAACATTTACACTGATGATACAAAGACAATGGTGGGTACAAATGCTGGTACCTTGATATAAATCAAGCTGTGGGCGTGATCATTGTATTCACCCCCATTAGGCACTTTCAGTTTAAAAAAAAACCACCAGTTTCATTTATGAATGTTCTTGATGAAGCAGTAAAATTTATTGATTCAATTAAAGCTCCACCCTTGAGATGAATACCTTTTTCATAATCTGTATGACACAATGGAAAAACACATAAAACACTTCTCTTGTATACTAATGTATGATGGAGTAGTCAATCCATGGTTGAAAACTAGTTACTCACTTAGATGGAAAAGCCAAATCCCTACCTCACAACGTGCCCCACAAGAGAATCCAATCCCACTGGAGATTTAAACACAAAAATAAAACAAAATGATACTAGAAGAAAATGCAGAAGAATGTGTTTTTTTAAATAACCCTGACTTGGGACACTTCTTTCTCAGCATTAAACAAAGGCCAGAAAACATGGGAGACTTCAGTTTTTCATTTGTATATTTCACTATTGTTTTAATTTCTATCAGGATTTTTTAATAATAAAAATAATAAAACTAACCCCATGAAGTAAACAAAACAAGTTGATGCCAGCATTTTTCTTAACAAATTGCAACATAGGTTTCATTGATGTCGTATGAAAACGGAGCAAATTTTAAGGACAAAGATTACACAACTGATCACAGTTTAATAGTGTATCTCATTGGAAAACAAGTATAGACAATTTGAGACTCTTCACACTGTCTGTTATCCTAAGTCAGCATTTAATCCCCTTGAAAGTAATGGTCCATTATGCAAACTACATAATTTTCCTAGATGTTCCAGAGGGCTGGGATTTTTAAAAGTCCATGTCAATTTATTAAAACCAAAATCAGAGAGAGTAAACTCAATCTCACAATGCTCTGGTTGCAATAGTCAATTGTTAACAGCTACCCTTAATATTTTTCAGGCCTGATGTGTCTTATTCCTGGATTATGGCGCCAAACCCTATGGCTTCAAATTAATTCTTATTAAAGAATCATGCAAAGATTGCTTTTTAAGTGGCAGCCCACAAAAATGGGAAGGATATGAGTCAGGTTCTTGGGTTTCCACAGGGCCTCTGTCAGTACATACTCCATACGCCATTTTAGGAATTAGAAAAATACATCCCTCCCAGTAGGTAAATTAGAAAAAGAGTCCTCTTCAAAATGGAAGAATTAGAAAAAGACACCCCTTCCCCTGGGTGGATGCAGCAGAGAATTAGCTGGATTTCCATGTCTCTTAGCTCCCATGGCTGAAAGTCTTTCGGGAGGGGTACAGTCTGGCCAGCTGTGTGCCATAGCCCACATCTTCACAACATAAACTCTGGTTCTTGCTGTCTGGTCACAGAATCAAACTTTCATGGAGCCATAATAGAGAATATGCATATGTGTTTTATAATTCCTCTTTGACTTACTTGCGACACAAGGCTCATTTGGAGACATAGCGTGAGACAGAATGCTAAAGGGACATAATCTTTTTTTTTTTTTTAAGATTGTATTTGTTTATTTGACAGAAAGAGAGATCACAAGTAGGCAGAGAGGCAGGCAGAGACAGAGAGAGAGGAGGAAGAAGGCTCCCCGCTGAGCAGAGAGCCCAATATGGGGCTCCATCCCAGGACCCTGAGATCATGACCTGAGCCGAAGGCAGAGGCTTTAACCCACTTAGCCACCCAGGCGCCCCTAAAGGGACATAATCTTAAAGCTCAATCTTGTATTATGTGAGAGGGAGGATCAGCAAACAAAGGCCCATCAACGAAATTTGGTCTGCCACCAGGGTTTTTTGTTTGTTTGTTTGTTTGTTTTTGCCAGCGGTTTTTGAAAATAAAGTTTTACTGGAACATACGCACACTCATTCATGTACTCTCTATGGCTGCTTTCCCTGTACAACAGCACACGTGTATAGTTGTCAGAGAGACTGCATAGCTCACAAAGCTTAAAATATTTATTACCTGGACGTTTAGAGGAAAAGTTTGCCAATCCCAGTATTAGATAACCAAATGGCACCATCCCCATCATATTGTCCGCCTTTGCCTCAATGTCTTTAAGGAATTCTAATTTAATGTTAATCTCTCAGCATATAAAAATGGCTTATGTAATAAATATCCACGTCAATCATATTTCTATATATGAAAGTCTATCTTTTAAAATGATGGTAATTTAGTCTTTCTGCCCATGGATGACGCTGAGAAGCCTTGTTAAAGTCCCCCCTCCCACTGCCAGCATGTCTAAATTAGGATTTCCCGAAGAGCCTAAACAGCTGTGGCAGCTCTTCATCAGAGGTGTGAGCTTTGAAACAACCGATGAGAGTCTGAGAAGCCATTCTGAGCAATGGGGAACACTCACAGACTGTGTGGTCATGAGGGACACAAACACCAAGTGCCCCAGGGGCTTTGGGTTTGTCACACATGCCTGTGGAGGGGTGGATGAAGCCATCGATGCAAGGCCACACAAGGTGGTTGGCAGAGTTGTAAAAACTAAGAGGGCTGTCTCAGAAGATTCTCAAAGACCTGGTCTGGTGCCCACTTCATTGTGAAAAAGATTTTTGTTGGTGGCATGAAAGAAGACACTGAGGAAAATCATCTAAGAGATTATTTTGAACAGTATGGGAAAATTGAAGTGAATGAAATCATGGCTGACTGAGGCAGTGGCAAGAAGAGGGGATTTGCTTTTGTAACATTTGACTGTACTGTAATGGCCACAACTGTGAAGCAAGGACAGCCCTATCTAAGCAAGAGAGGGCTAGTTCTTCATCCAGCCAAAGAGGCCAAAGTGGCTCTGGGAACTTTGTGGAGGTCGTTTTGGAGGGAATGACAACTCTGGCCATGGAGGAGACTTCAGTGAGTGAGGTAGCTTTGGTGACATTTAAGGTGGTGGTAGATATGGTGGCAGTGGGGATGGCTATCATGGATTTGGTAATGATGGGAACGTCTTAAATTCTGGACCCATGAAACGGGGAAATTTTGGACCCAGGAAAGGTGAAAATTTTGGAGGCAGAGGCTCTGACCCCTTTGGTGGTGGATGATAATACTTTGCCAAACCATGAAATCAACATGGCTATGGCAGTGGCCAAAGGTTTTCAGAGAACTGACAGGGAAGCTACGGGTTATGGCAGATTGTGAACTCAGCCAAGCACACCGGGGGCAGAGCTTCACTGCTACAAAGAAGACATGTTCTAGACAATACTTGTGTGTTTGGGCAAAAAAACTCAAGGACTGGATTTGTGACTAATTATATAACAACTTATTCTAGTTTCTGTTCTGTGGAAAGGATAAAGCATTCTAACAAAGCTCTTTAATGTAGTTTGTTTGTTTCTTTCCTTCCTTTCTTCTTCTTTCTTTTTCCTTCCTTCCTTCCTTCCTTCCTTCCTTCCTTGCACCCATGCTATTGATTGCTAGATGTAATGGTCTGGTCATGATGCTAAATAAATGTGTCTTTTTTTTTTTTAAGATTTTATCTATTTAATAGAGAGAGAGAGCAGGAACACAAAGCAGGGGGAGTGGAAGAGGGAGAAGCAGGCTTCCCACTGAGCAGGGAGCCCAAGGTGGAGCTCAATCCCAGAGCCCTGGGATCATGATCTGAACCGAGGGCAGATGCTTAATGACTGAGCCACCCAGGTGCCCTCAAACACATCTTTTTAAAAATAAATAAAAAATTAAAAATGATGATGATAACTTACAATCTCAAATGCAGTTCTGCTTCAAGGATTCCATGAAATTAATTGGATTTCTACAAAACTAAAGATTAAATCAATATCTGTTTGATTACCTAGCATTTCTTAATGAGGAACTCAGTTCACAAATTCCTCCATCAGATCATGAAAGGAAAAAGGTTGTCCTTGCAAATGAGCTCATTCATTGACTTTTTAAGACAAAAAGAACTAAGTGCTTCGACTTCCTCTTTAACTGGCTTCTAGTACACTCATAGCTAAATTTAGGACTCACCTAAAGTAAACTATTTGTTCTGTTTTCTTTTTTTTTTTTTTAAGATTTTATTCATTCATTCATTCATTCATTCATTCATTTATTTGACAGAGAGCATAAGAAAGCCTGTGCATAAGAGCAGGTTGTGGTGAGGGGGGGAGCAGAGGGAGAGGGAAAAGCAGACATCACACTGACAGGGTGCTCCATCTCATGACCCTGAGGTCATGACCTGAGCCAAAACTAAGAGTCCAATGCCCAACCAAGTGAGTCACACAGGTGCCCCTATTCTGTTTTCATTTTTAATTGTCTTATTTTTATATTATATTGCCTCTATTCCTTTTTTGAAAGGAAGAAGTTTATAAATCTTATACCACTCATCATCTCAGTCCAATGCTCTGTCCACCATCAGGTATAGGAAAGTACATGAGTCTGGGGTTAGCCAGACCAGGATTCAAATCTTAGCTCTGCCCCTACTAGCACCGGGCTTTTAGATAATATTCAACCTGTCTGAGCCTCAGTTTCTTCATGTGTAAAATGAAACAATAATAACTATCTTGCAACCTTGCCAGGAGAATTAGAATATGTAAAGTGCCACTGAGATTGTACTATAAGATACATTCATATATAGGATGTTTATAATATTAAGTATCTATTCATTTTCCTTAAAACATCTAGAACTTGAAATAGCTCTGAAATGGGATCATATACCCACTCAATTACTTCAGCATAATGTTAAAGGAGAATTTCACATGGCATCTTTGACATCATCATTGTACTAAAATTTTATTAAAAATGAAATTATTCCTATTTAATGAGCAATAATTTTTGTAATTTTCTTTACAAACTGCTATCATGGTGGCTTTGTTTTAACATAATCAGAATCATGTCTTCTGCCCATTTTTTGACGTGATTATCTGTTTTTTGAGTGCTGAGTTTGAGGAGTTCTTTATAGATCTTGGATATCAGCCCTTTGTGCTGTCATTTGAGAATATCTTCTCCCATTCTGTGGGTTGCCTCTTTGTTTGTTGACTGTTTCCTTTGCTGTGCAGAAGCTTTTGATCTTGATGAGGTCCAAAAAGTTCATTTTCGCTTTTGTTTCCTTTGCCTTTGGAGACATATCTTGAAAAGAAGTTGCTGTGGCCAGTGTCAAAGAGGTTACTGCCTATGCTCTCCTCCAGGATTTTGATAGATTCCTGCCTCATGTTGAGACCTTTTATCCATTTCGAGTTTATCTTTGTGTATGGTGTAAGAGAATGGATGAGTTTCATTCTTCTACACATAGCTGTCCAATTTTCCCAGCACCATTTATTAAAGAGACTGTCTTTTTCCACTGTATATTTTTTCCTGCTTTGTTGAAGATTATTTGACCATAAAGTTGAGGGTCCATATCTGGTCTCTCTACTCTGTTCCACTGGTCTATGTGTCTGTTTTTGTGCCAGTACCATGCTGTCTTGGTGATTACAGCTTTGTAGTAAAGCTTGAAATCAGGCAACGTGATGCCTCCAGTTTTGTTTTTCTTTTTCAACATTTCCTTACCAATTCGGGGTCTCTCCTGGTTCCACACAAATTTTAGTATTGTTTGTTCTAGCACTTTGAAAAATGCCGGTGGCATTTTGATTGGGATGGCATTGAAAGTATAGATTGCTCTAGGAAATATAGACATTTTAACAATGTTTGTTCTTCCAATCCAAGAACATGGAATGTTTTTCCATCTTTTTGTGTCTTCAATTTCTTTCATTAATTTTCTGTAGTTCCTTGAATTTAGATCCTTTACCTCTTTGGTTAGGTTTATTCCTAGGTATCTTATGGTTCTTGGTGCCATAACAAATTAAAAATAGAGCTACCCTATCACCCTGCAATTGCACTACTGGGTATTTACCCCAAAGATACAGATGTAGTGAAAAGAAGGGCCCTCTGTACCTTAATGTTCATAGAAGCAATGGTCACAGAGGCCAAACTGTGGAAAGAACCAAGATGCCCTTCAATGGACGAATGGATAAAGAAGATACGGTCCATATCTACAATGGATTATTATGCCTCCATCAGAAAGGATGAATACCCAACGTTTGTGTCAACATGGATGGGACTGGAAAAGATTAAGCTGAGTGAAATAAGTCAAGCAGAGGGAGTCAATTATCATACAGTCTCACTCGTGGAGCATAAGGAATAACATGGAAGACATTAGAAGGAGAGGAAAAGGAAGTTGGGGGAAATCGGAGGGGGGAGACAAACCATGAGAAACTGTGGACTCTGAGAAACAAATGGAGGGATTTGGAGGGGAGGAGGGTGGAGGGTTAGGTGAGTCTGGTGGTGGGTATTAAGGAGGGCATGCATTTCATGGAGCATTGGGTGTGACGCATAAACAATGAATCTTGGAACACTGAAAAAATAAAGTTTAAATTAAAAAAAAAAAGATAATCAGAATCACTGAGAGCAGTTCTTGAAATTCTTTCCTCTGTATAATCATGTTTATGATCCTAAATGGGTATTTGGCAAATGGAATAAACTGATAATTCACTGAAAACATTTTTCTATATATCATTTAATAATTCATCTTTGAAATGACATAATTTATAACATTACAGCCTCAATTTGCAACCAAATGTTCAAATTATATGAAAGCCAAATAAAAATGCATCAGATAGAAATCATAACAAAAATAACAACTATTATTTTGTCAAGGATTTTGATAGGAACTACCTGAGAAATGATTAGAACAACACATTCATGAGCTACATGGTACTTTTTACTTCTAAACCTAAAAATAATAAAGAATTAAAATTAGAGACTAGTACAGACAGAAAAAGTGGAAAAAATATGAAAGAAAAAGAGAACACACTTACCCAACTCAAAAATCAGCTTTATTTGATTGTGAAGAGTTTGGGATAAAATAAACCAATCTCAAGTTATTACCTGAAAGGAAAATTTTCCTTTCATGTGGTCACACATTGACCTCATCAAAGATGAGATTGTGTTTGACTCCTATTTGTTGCTTATCAATTTTAAATGTTTTGGTGTATGAAACATTAACGTGTAGATAGTTAGTTTCCTCTAACCAGATCTGTGATTGGCACTAAATCACAGTAAGTTCTCAGAGGAGGAGACAGTCTTGCTTGGGTGGCCCCTTGCAGAGGAGGCAGGATTCAGAGTCCCACATGACCAACCCCATTCCATGCCTCAAGATAGCCATGTTCTGTCCCCATTCCAGGGATATATGGGGTCTCTCCCTTTCCCTCAGCTCCGGCCTCTGGTGGGAATAAAACTTCCTGAGGATGCAGAAGTCCCCTGTAGGCCATGCCCTGCTCCTGAGGTAGGACTTGCCAGACTAAATCCAGGTCACCCAGTTAAATTTGAATTTTATTTTATAAGACTTATTTATTTATTTGAGAGAGAGCGAGAGAGCGAGAGAGCATGCTAGCATGAGGAGTGGGGGAGGGGAAGGAGAGGGAGAGAGAGGGAGAGAAGCAGACTCCTGTTGAGTGTGGAGCCTAACGTGGGGGGTCAATCCTATATCCCTGAGATCATGACCTGAGCCAAAATCAGGAGTCAGAAGCCCAACTGACTGAGCCTCCCCAGTACCCTTAAATTTGAATTTTAGATCCACAACACATAATTTTTCAGTGTGAGTGTGGTCCACAAAGCATTTGGGACAAACTTATGTAAAAAAATCATTCATTGCTTAGGGGCACCTGGGTGGCTCAGTGGGTTAAAGTGTCTGCCTTTGGTTCAAGTCATGATCCCAGGGTCCTGGGATAAAGCCCCACATTGGGGGGGGGGGTCTCTGCTCAGTGGGGAGCCTGCTCCCCCTTCCACTGCTCACCTCTCTGCCTACTTGTGATCTCTGTCAAATAAACAAATAAAAATCTTTAAAAAAATTATTCATTGTTTGATCTCAAATTTAAATTAAACTCGGCACCTTGTATTTAAATGTTTTAGAAAAACCTGTACACCCCTGCTGGAAAGGCCACTTTTAGGTGTTGGCATTGTCATTTTGGCAGCGGCTGGGAAAAGAAACCGAATCTTTAGAGTCGTAATAAATTTCTTTTAGTATCGATGCAAACATTCAACAAAGATTGAACTGAGGCCCTTTATAATGAAAATGACCAAAAAAACTTGGTCTAGTTGGTTGCTTGGGGCAGGGGGTAAGAAAAATTCCCAATGATCTATATATTCTGCTTTTTATTTTTATTTTATTTTTTTATTTATTTAACAGAGAGAGAGAGAGAGATCACAAGTAGGCAGAAAGAAAGGCAGAGAGAGAGAGAGAGGGGAAGCAGGCTCCCCCACTGAGCAGAGACCCCAATGTGGGGCTCCATCCCAGGACCCTGAGATCATGACCTGAGCTGAAGGCAGAGGCTTAACCCACTGAGCCACCCAGGCGCCCCAGATATTCTGCTTTTTAAAATGTAAAACCGTTATGTGAACTCTTACAATACAGCAAAGCTAATGAATTGAGCTCACTGACTTTACCCACTCTGTCATCTCGCTACCATCTTCTGGTGATTACCAAAGAGGATTTCTTGTATTCGCACATTAGCAAACTTCCTTTTGCCTAACCCTGTAAATCCAAGTCACCCACAGGCTTTCTGCTGGTTGAGTGACCAAGATGACTTGATCAAAGGTAGTATGTTGAGCACTGGGTTTGTAAAGCACTTAACCTGCACCACTCTACGAGGTGGGTACTAAGATTTCCATCTCGTAAGTGGGAAAGCCAAGACCCGGATTAGAGGGTGGCTTGGCCCTGGGCGGTGGTGTGGCAGTGGTGGCAGAACCAGTCTTTAAATCCCAGAGGAGAGGCATAGTACGTCAGTGGCTCCATCAGTTAAGCACATGTCTTCGGCTCAGGTCATGGTCCCATGGTCCTGGGATCGAGGCCTGCCTATGTCTCTGTTCAGCAGGGAGCCTGCTTCTCCCCCTCTTCCCTACTCAAGCTCTCTGTCCCTGTTTGTGTGTGTCTCTCTCAAACAAATAAATAAAATGTTTAAAAATAAATACACAAATCCCAGAGGAGAATTCTAGTCCTACAGTCTTCTATACTAACTCTTCCTTTCTTCTCTGAGGTCCTACAGAGGGATCTGCCCCAACACAAGCAAATTTTGCCCAATATTGGCAAGGGCAGATGGCCCAGAGATGAAAGTGAGACCTCCAGCAGGGAGAGTGAAAATTTAGGGGATAACCATTCAGACTTGGGTGTGTCTTGTTATTTTCATTCCCATTCTTTGTTCATTCCATCAGTCCTCAATTTACTCCATGTTTCCAGGTCACACCCAATCAGGTTCTGTTCTCTCCAGAGTTCTTTGTTCATCATTGGGGGGATTTTGTGTTTATTAAGGAGTGCTTCCTTACAAATGCAAAAATATCCTCAAATCTATCATCCATTGAAAAATTACCTACCCCCGTAATGGGAAGCTTCCCTGGACCACCATTTATTTGTCTCATTGAATATTCAAAAGCCATTTAGAAATGAGTTTCCTGGTCCACACTTTAAACAGTCAATCTAGACCCATTGTCTGGATATTCTTTTTGATTGGTTCACTCTGTTTTATTGTACTGAACTCATTTAAGTGCTTCTGTTTTATAATTGTGTGAGATTTGGGGCTAATTCATTCCAAGGTGTATACCCTATAAATAAATTATTCTCCTTTGGCTGCTAATGTTTAACTGGTTCTATTGAAAGGAAAGAAAAGAAAGCAAAAGACAGCTGAAGACACAGTTTTTGTTCAAGTGAGGAGAAAAAGTACGCCAATTCTGTTTAGAAAAGACCTTTAAAAACCCATAGTGATTATACAAAAGGGAGCAAAAGCATTTTAGGGAGAAATGAAATAAATGGTAAACAATCATGCCTCCAACATAGAGCATGCGTCATTTCCTCATTTAAAAGAGGAAGCTGGAAGTCCGAAAAACTGATGTTGGCTGTAAGAAGCAGACGGAGAGGCTGGACATCTTTCCCGTATTTTGCGGTGTTCGTAGAGGCCATCCTGTTAATTAGCTATGCTTTAAAAAAAATAATAATCCTATGAATCAGCTTTGAAAGTCTGGAAACTAAGTCAAAAGAGAAAAAGCTCAGGTCTGTGTAATAGACACGTTAAGCAAATGTGCCTGAAACTTTGCTCACCCAGAGAATAGTTACAAACTGCTTTCTTCTGATACCCAAGAATAAAGGCAGATTTCATATTCCTTTCATTTGGAAAGTTGTTGCCAATTGTAAATATCTGTGTGGAAAAGAGATTGGAATCAATACTTTTCATAAACCATTTTATCTGATGGGTCTCCAAGGTCTGATTACCCTGGGATGCTGTTATGGTGAGGGATGTGGATGAGATTTCTGATGAAATTATATCCCAACATCTCAGGGTTCCAAATTTATGAGAATTAACAAACACGCTAAATGCAACTGGGAAGAATCGGTATGCTTCTTTGTGGTGGGTAAGTCTCAGCTATTCCAAACAGAGGAGAAACAAAGAAGGAATTGTGATCCACGATTTCTAGCAGTGAGACCCCTTTTAGTTAACTCATCTGATGTGAAAATGAAATGAAACATCTATTCTGCCGTCAAGAAGATAATTAATGAGCCACTCATTTCTAAATGAAGGCCTAAGGGAATAAAGCGACCAGCCTTGAATTTAAAAAGAGAAAAGTGGTTACATGTTTGAAAGACTACCAAGCCAAAATCACGCCATTAATGTTTAAATTTGTGTTCTTATTTGTTTTTAAATGAGCTGTAACCCTTGCCGAGGACCTCTGTGGGTGCTACTCACCAACTGTAATTACCATCTTCGGTAAAGTAAGGAGAAACAGGAATGCTTTTCCTTTTGGTTCCTTTGCTTTAAGTTTTCCTTTAGACAAAGTCAGCTGGATTGCCCATGTAGAAGCCCCTCAAATATATGTCATGCCTACAAGCTGCAACTCTAGGCCATTGTCCTCCCTTAGATTTCAGACAAATTAAAAGCTGCCTGGAAATGGGAAGGGATTTAAAAAGAACGTTCACCGAGCAGAATCAGACATCAAGCTTTTGATCCCTTAACCTACTGGTTTCTGGCACTGACTTGGATGATTACTACCGATGGTTAAGAGTTAGCATGTAATGAGTGCCAACTATATACTGAACACTTTGCTGGCATGGTCTTCTATAAGCCTTACCAGAAACCTGTATGGTAGAGCCCCTTCTGATCTACATTTCCCAGATGGGAAGACTGAGGCTAACAGAGTGAAAAGTCCTTGCCCAAGATCATGTCTGATGGCTCAAGAGCCCAAATGAAAAGCCTGCTTCTGTCCAACAAAAAATGAGAAAGAGAAAATAAAGAAACTGGAAAATACTCTGTTTTTAGATTGAGTGATTTAGGTTTAATACTGTCACCAGCAAGACCACCACTGACCACCCCTCTTCTTCTTCACCAGAATGTTAACTTCATTCATTCACTCATTTATAAAGATTTATTTATTTCTGAGAGAGCAGGCACACAAGCAGGGGGAGGAGAGGGAGAAAGAGAGAGAATCTCAAGCAGACTCCCCACTGAACCTGACACCGGACTTGATCCCACAAGCCTGAGAACCTGATCTGAGCTGAAACCAAGAGTCGGATCCTTGGCCCACTGCACCACCCAGGCGCTCCTAACTTTATCTTTTAGAGGCAAAGCATGGGAAGAGCTCCAGTCAGCCTAGACGAGTTTGAGCTTGACCACTGACTCTAGCTTGAGCAGATGGACCATGGAGTATCCGACAGTTACCTCCACCTCACTGTAATGTTAAAATCTCTGCCCAAGGGGGAGCACAAACCTCATTTCGTTAACATAACGTATGATGCATGTAGAGGAAGATTTCCTATGTACATGCATGCAACCTAATGCTCACCTCTACGGGCAATGATAAAACTCCCCTTTCTTTACATTCACCCTACCCCAAAATGAAAGGGACCCACTCACCTCTGCGTGGGAAGTCCCAGCTTCCAGAATTAACCTCCTTGATCTCCCTTTTCTGCTGCAGATAAAGTTTCCTTTCTGTGACAACCCCACCCGGTGCAGTTTCTCTCTCTGTAACTTACCAAGGAGCCAAGCCACATGAATTCACTGACAATAAGAACTTTAAAAAATAAGCATGAACTCCATTAGACCAAACTGTTCAGAGTGGTGTCTCCCACCGAATTCTGTGGCCCTGTGGTTAGGTAAGTCCTTTACCTTGTGGGACATTTCCCTATTACTCGACCAGGGGAAATGTAAGAAAAAGCCAATCTATAATACAGACATATCAGACTACATTGTCTAAATAGCTCCTGTGCCCTTTCATTCAGTTAACACGCCCATGCTAATATGCCCTTTCATTTCAAAATGTTTGCTCCAGGAACATTTCCTTCATAATCCATCATCCAATATCCAACCACAGAAGAAGCCTATTAAGTTATACTAATTTCTAATTAAATTCAAACTACAGAAATGCCAGAAGTGAAGCGTTCTGGGTTGTTGTCTCAGCTTCATCATTAATTGTGGAAGTAACTAGTAACTAGGTGAGTCACATTTCTTCTCTGTGTCAATTTCCTCCACCAGACAATGAGGATAATAATGCATTTCCTAAGTAATATTTGGTAAGTAATTAAAGTGATGCAACTAGTTGTGAAATATTTGGAATAACAATGGGCTAGAAGAGTCTAAGGCAGTATTACATGTAGCATTTTTCTTATTGGCCTGATTTCTAAGCCAATGCTTTGGGGGGAAAAAAAAAACCTTTGGAAATAACACACAAAAATATCCTCAAAAGAACCTTATCAGTACACACTAATTAGAGTCTTTTTAAAAAACTATTGTGTTAAGTAAATTGCGTGACCTCTTACTGAAGTAATCTATTACTCCACAAGCTAATGACCAAAAAACCTACACACAAACCCAAAGGTTTTTCATATATCACGTGTGCTGTACTTACACAATCTTCTCAAAGGTGTCAATTATCTTCCAAATTTCCGAGCACTCATTCTTAAAGCTTCCTGTGTTAAAGACTACAAAGCCAAACTTCTTGTCACTCTTACTTATAACACCACCCTCTCTGCCATCATAAGCTTATCTCCTGTATTCTCCAAAAGTGTCTGAGATTCCTGCTTCTTTTTAAGAAACTCAGCCTCTTGTGTTGGGAATCATATGCATGAAAATGACACCCAGAGCCATATCCCAAGCTTTCACTCTGCTGAAGCTTTGAAACTGAAGAGGCATGCATGTGTGTGTGTGTGTGTGTGTGTGTGTGTGTGTGTGTGTGTGTTTCATATTCTTCTCTCTACTCATATTGCCTTAAGTTTTTGTTTCCTGAACTGGGACTGTAAGATCAAATGGTTCATCTGAGACATAGTTTCAGGAAGTTAGGGACCTGGGAAGCGAGATGGAGAGTAAAGGAAGCCGATAAAGGTTGTGTTATCAAGCAGGTGAGAAAGGTGGGTGACTGGGGCTCAACCCCACTGGCGATCCCCAGGGGACAGAGCAGAACATGCCCCAAGGAGCTGGAGTATGTGGTCACACTTTGCCCTCAGGGAGCAGTGAGTCAATGCCACTGGCAGGAAGCCCATATTCTTAGCCTTATTTTCAGCTCTCTCTCTCCCTCTTCTTATCTACTCCCTCATCACAGCAGATGAGTTCTTACCCCTCTCCTCTAGCTCAGCTCCACACTTCCTTTTTATCTCCTGGGTAAACTCTCCTTAGGCAGAGTTTTGGGCATCCTCTGAGCTAGCAGCCCTGTCTCTAGGCCATGCACCACTGTTCTAACACCAATAACAGATATTTTTTTTTCTCTTGCTCAAATGCTGCACGGTTGCTTCGTATATTAAAGCCAAACTATTTCATACAATCTTTCCTTTTTTACCCGACATTAACCCAGGTAACCAACGCTCCTTGATGCCTTTTGTATGATCTGTATCATGTCCCTGGCCTTTGGCCCTTTCCAACCCTACCATGCCATTCTCCCTTTATTCTCTGTATGCCAGCCCTATTTGTCTTCTTTCAATTTTTAAATCTGTTAAAAAGAACAACAACAAATCACACACACCACAGGCCCCAAATGGACTCATTTACGCTAGGCCAAATCACCGAACAGGGGCTTAATACCTAACCTAATTATAGTTTCAACCTCCCCCATAAATGTAGTCTTAACCAGTTAGTCAGGAAGTTTCTGTCAGAACAAACGCAGTCAGGTATCATGGGGCCTTCTCCATCCCTGACTAAGAAAGATAAGGTAATCTACCTACTAAGACCCCCTGTTCTTCCCCCTAAGGGAAGGTGACCTTGCCTGAAACAGTAATTATTTTTCTTTCACTAATAACTTCCTTGTCTCACCCTCCCACTTATAAAAACCTTCCATTTCATACAACTCCTCCAAGCATCTCTCTACCTGCTAGATGGGATGCCACTCAACTCACGATTTATTTAATAAAGCTAATGTGATCTTCAAATTTACTCAGCTGAATTGTGTTTGTGAGCAAATTCGTCATGCCCTTCTATCTCAGGGCCTTTGCATGTGCTATTTCTTCTTGCCTGTAATACTTTTTGTCACTTAGTAACTCCTCCTTCCTTCAGTTTGAATGGCATTTGGTTAAGCTTTTTCTAACTGATTTCCCTTTACCCAGACTCCAATCCCTAAACCCTATACCTTGTTGCATCTGTTTTTCTCCTCCGTACTACTTCTTTGATTACAGTTAATTAATTAATTACATTTTTAATATCTGCTACTTCCAGTAGGGTGTAAGTACATGAAAGCCTACGTTGTTCAGCCATGTATCCCTAACACCTAGCCTGATGCTTAGCATACTACGAGCACGAAATATATATAAAAAATGAATATATGCAACCTATACTTTCCAGCTCCAAAGGATTTGCATTTCTCCTTCTGTGATTTCCTTCACTCTCCTCATTTAGATGAAATGCTATGGAAACAACCATGCTCAATAAACATTGTGGAAGGTTCCCTGGATAAGCAATTTGAGAGGGCTCTGTGTAAATAAAAAGGTGAAGGGCAAAATGCTACAAAATCATTACCATTCTTTATGTACAACCAAAGCATCATACTGTGTATCATTTACAAATTAATTATAATGGAATAGTAGCATTCTTAGGGACTTGATAGCAATGCAGGCAGTAGGACACTCTGTAGAAAAGGAGATGATTCTGTGAACTTGTTAAAGCTTGTGTTTACTCCTAAATTTAAAGGAAGATACATCTGGCACTAAGAGAAGTTAGACAGTAGAGCAATGACTTAATGCTCTGGAAATTTAGGGGACAGGTGTGACAGCCTATTGTGTCTCAGAATAAGTAATTTCAACAAAGACATAAAGTATACAAATGGGAAGAGAATTTGATTTCGCTTAATTTTATTTGATAGAACTCAACACTTGAACAACTGCTGTTTCCTAGACTATAAGAGTTTTAAAATTCTCCTTTCTCCTTAATGGGACCCAAAGAGAAATGTATCCATTTGTTCCATCACAAATGTTCAATTGCAGATTTGGGGGATAATAAAAGCTCTTGCCTTACTATTTAATTATTCAGTTGACTGCTAGAAAGATTTAGCTACCCAAATGGGCTTGTAACTCAGAAATGATAATACATGTTTATTTTAAAAGATAGCCATGTAATTCCAAAACAAACAGTGTCTATCTAGATTTTTATTATGGCTGTGACAATTTGACAATTATGTAAAAAGTTGTAAAAAAAAAAAATCGTCAGGCATCAATTCACTTTGTACTTAGTAGTCCTGAATATGCTTTCTGTGAAAAACATCAGCTCTTAAAACTTCTACATCGAACACCCAGACATAAAAGGTGACAATGAGACATTTATAAATATATTTTTCTATTCAGCAGTTACATTTTCAATGAGAAAAGTTGAACGTATATCCAATGTTAGGCCTACTTTAAAATATGCACCTATCACTAAAGGACAAACCACATTAAAAGAAAGCACAGTATTATCAATTTCTGGTAAAACTTTAAAATATTGTCTTTAATTATGGATGGAGCACTTTTCCTGTGGCATATTCCTATTTGTTTGACACCTGGCAGGGCCTACACCAATTTATTCACTTTCCCTGTTGTACGGCCTTCAGTCCCTGGGGCTATTGTTTCTGAGGGAAACTAAGCAACATAATTAGAAGCCTACATGAATGATCATACCAGAACACTCTAGAACATGCTAGTCAATGGGACATGCTGAATGACTGACTAGTCTAACTTGATGTGGCTGAAGTTTCTGTGGTGCCAGGAGGAAGTGATCCATTTACCAGATCCTCGAGATTAGCTAAGCTATTTCCAGCAGCTGCAGAGCCCTACAGTCTTTCTGTGTCTGCAGGAAATATTTGCAATGTTATCATGATGAAGCATTTCCTCAACACACACACACACACACACACACACACACAGTACAATGGCTGCTTATCTTGGTAACTTCTAAGCACTTAGTAGTGTCTTTACCTTTTAAAAAAATAACCCCTTTTTTTATTCTAGAGGTAGCGCATTTTACATTTACAAAAAATTCATAAAGTCAGGCAAACAAGTAAACCAAACTTGCCCTTCCCATCACCCAGAATTACCATGTCTTACATCTTCATGCATGTGCTCCTAGAGACTGGCTTTGTATATATATTTGCATTTATACACACTCACCTATTTGAATGTATTTTTCTTTGCCAACATAAGATTACACTCTACATACTGTTCTAAAAATTAACCTTTTTTTAAAGTCAGTGATCTTTACCTTTCCATTTCAGTACATTTTCTTATGTCATTGATTAATTCAGCCATATTCAAATTTCCCCAATTAGGCTAAAAAATTTCTTACAACTGTTTGGTCCTATGCAGGGATCCTATCAAGAAATAATATCTGACTTTTAGATCCCTTATGTTTCTTCAATCTGTTATGATCCTCTGTGATGTTGGCTTGTTGAAGACACAGAGCCAGTTCTCCTGTGGGTGGTCTTACCTTCTAGATTTATCTGCTTGCTTCCTTGTTGTACCATGTAGCTGATTTCTACACCCCTCTATCTCTTATGAACTTGAAGTTAGACCTAAAGGATTGATGGGTTCATGCTAAGCATTTTGGGCCAAAATATACCATAGGTGATTCTGTATCAAGAACTGCACTCTCCAATGTGGAGACATGGCTATTTAAATTTATGCTCAAATTCATTAAAATTGAAAATCAAGTTCCTCAGTTGCTCGATAACCACAGGTGGCTAGTGGCTATCGTTTGGACAGCGCAGATATGGAACACTTCCCTCACTGCACAAAGTTATACTGGATTGTTAGTTAGAGATTGATTTCCATTTCTCTACCCCCTGAATCTGGGTGTGGCTATGTCACTTTCTTTGGTGGACAGGATACTAGTGAACATGATACAAACAGAGGCCCAGAAAACATGTACCATGTGTGTCCCCGCTCTGTGGCTGAAACCCAGAGACTGTCTTATAAAGAAGCTCAGACTAGCCTTCAGGAACATGAGACCCTGCATGGAGAGTGCCCCAGCTGTTCCAGCTGAGGTCCCAGACATGTGAGTAAAGCCAGCCTACGTCATCTTGAGAAAGTCTGTAGAGAAGGGCCTCAGCCATCCAGCCATCCCTGTCAACTACCAGACATGTGAGTGAGTCCCCCTGAGATTCATCAGTGACAGGTGAGTCATCAGCTGAATACAGAGCCCAGCAAAGTTGACCCACAGAGGAATGAAGAATCATAAATGATTACTACTTTTAGCTGCTAGACTTTTTGAATGATTTGTTACTTGGCAATAAATAACTGATATGAGATTAGAAAGGAATCAGTTTAGGGTTGCTCTGGCCCTATGCAATGACTTGTCCTCCAACACTCACTCACCTAACAGAAATCTTGCTTAAATCCTTCCTTCCATTGGGTTTCAGGTTTTGCCAAATGATGTTTTCTACTTTTCTCATTCCTTCTACATTTATTAACTGACATCCTTTTGTAAAGGAGAGCACTTTATCAAATGGGCTAGTTGGTTATTCTTTCATATGGTTCCTACTGGAAAAGCAGAATAAATATCTTGTTTTTCCTTTAATTACAAATTAAAAAGTAAGAAGTTGTTTAATCTCATATGATGCTTTTCTGGTATTGTCTTTCTTGAGTATCTCTATGAAGTCATGAATTTTGTACATTAAATACATTTTATCTATAAGCACCATTCTTTTTGATGTCCAGATTTTCCCAACTTTGGCCACTGGAGAGAAGGAGCCCCTTCAGACCACCTTCTATGTCATTTCGACGCAAATCTATTAATCTCGGATAGTTTCCTTGCTTTCTGACAAACAAGCTATCTCAAGTTCACCCTGCCTCCTCCCTGCCCCAGACCTAGAATCAGCCATTTCTCTAAGGAGCCCTGGGGATGTATTGAAGTACACAATCCGGGTGCTTAAATCGATCCAGAGATGACGTTGCTTGCAGACCATTCCATTTATAGAGATGTAATTTGCAGTGTGCAAGCACTTCTCCCTTTCTCAGCTCCCTAGTTTTATTCTTTGCTCTCAAATCTGCTCACAGCAATTCACAACCCAGGATGCAATTCTCTCTTGCGTTTGGCCATTTGGTGTGTTTGCAGCATGTAGGACATTTCAGAATCCCTTCTTCCTTCCTGTTGCACCATTGTTGATTTCACTCCAGTTCTGCTACCTTTGGGTTGGAGTTTTTCCCGTTACCTACCACATCTGAAGATGTTGTCCATTAAGTTTTGACTTCTGTTGCCTGTGATGGTCTGTCTTCCTGTTTTTGGAAGTGAGAATAGAAAGATTGCACACTGACCCAGCATGGGTTAATCAGAAGGTTCATCAAGGTTATTGGTCAGGGAAGGATAGTAACCCAAATCTATCTAAACAAAAACTGTTGCTGGAAGCATTGGGCTAGGGGAGCTGAATGAATGAACACGTGGAACTGCTAGTAGTATCTGGCTCTCTCATGGAGAGAATCTGACTGAGACCAAAGCTAACAGAGAAGGGAGAATTGAGAGGTAGAGAGACACAGATTTCTGAGGACCTCATTCAAACACCTGGGTCTAGACTTATCTGGATCCAAACCAAATCTTGGTTTCTCACTAATGCAATTTTGAAAAGTCCTTTTAATTAAATGAAACACTTATCCTACTGAATGGCACATACTGTATCCCCAGTATATGCTATCATTATTGTTTTTGAAAACTAATTTGAATTAGGTTTCTGTCATTTCCAAGTATAATAATAAAAACAAAGAAAATAATACCAATGATTTTTATAAATTGTGTTAGGCACTTTACATGTTATTTCACTAAGTCTTCATTTTAAGCCATAAGATAAGTTTTCTTATTCCCATTTTAAAGACTTAAAAATGAGTTGAGGGCTAAAGAACTTTAAAGGAGCTGGCCACATAGTTAGTAAGTGGTAGATATGGGATTTCAACCTTAGCAGTTTGAGCTCAGAATTCAAACTCCAAGTGGCTTACATATTACTTGTGATATAGAAATAATTAAAAGTATAAGCACTTAGGAAATTAAGGAGCATGCTACTGAAGAACCAAGATGTCAAAGAAGAAATCAAAAGAGAAATTAAAAAAAGGCCTTGAGATAAATATAAATGGAAATATAATATTCTAAAATTATAGGATGCAGCAAAAGCAGTTTTAAAAGGGAAGTTCATAGCAACAAACACCTACATCAAGAAATAAGAAGAATCTCGGAATGTCTGGGTGACTTAGTCGGTGAACGGTGTGACTTTTCATATCAGTCAAAAGTTCAAGCCCCACTTTGGGCTCCATGCTGGGTGTGGAACCTACTTAAAAAGAAACAAGAAAAAAAAAGAAAAAGAAAAGTCTTAAATAAACAACCTAAGTTTATACCTCAAGGAACTAAAAAAAGAAGAACAAATGGAGCCAGAAGTTAGTAGAAGAAAGAAAATAAAGATTGGAGCAGAAATAAATAAGGGCTATACAGATAATATAAAAGATCAACAAAACTAAGAGCTGGCTTTTTGAAGAGATAAAATAGACAAATCTTTAGGTAGATTGACCAAGAGAAAAAGAGAGTGGATTCCTCTTTTATAAATAAAATCAGAAATGAAAGAGTAGATGTTACAGTTGATACCAGAGAAATACAAAGGATCAATAGAGACTCCTATGAGCAAGCATATGCTAACAAACTGGGAAACAAGGAAATGGATGAATTACTGAAACATATAACCTCCCAAAGCTAAATCACGATGAAACAGAAAATCCAAACAAACGGATTACTAGTAAGGAGATTGAATCAGTGATCAAAAACCTTCCCCTTTGCTCATTTATTTTGTTTCTTAAATTTCACATGAGTGAAATAATATGGTATTTGTCTTTCTCTGACTTATTTCACTAAGAATAATACTCTCTAACTCTATCCATGTCATTGTAAATGGCAAGATTTAATTCATCCTTTTATGTCGTTGAGTAGTATATATAATATGTATATATAATATATACATATTATATATACACATCTTCTTTATCCATATGTCAATTGATGGATACTTGGGCTGTTTCCATAATTTGGCTATTGTAGATAATACTAGTATAAACAACAGGGTGTACATATCCCTTCGAATTAGTATTTTTGTATTCTTTGGATAAATACCCAGTAGTGCAATTGGTAGATTGTAGAATAGCTCAATTTTTAACTTAGTGAGGAACTTCTATACTATTTTCCAGAGTGGCTGCACCGGTTTGCATTCCCACCAACAGTGCAGGAGGGTTCCCCTTTCTCCAAATCCTCGTCAACACCTTTTGTTTCTTGTGTTGTTGATTTTAGCCATTCTGACAGGTGTTGAGTATGATACCTCATTATAGTTTTGATTTGCATTTCCCTGCTAAGTGATGTTGAGCATCTTTCCATATGTCTGCAGGCCATCTGGATGTCTTTTTTGGAAAAGTATCTATTCATGTCTTCTGCCCATTTTTTAATTGGATTATTCATTTTGGGTGTGTTGAGTTTTTGAAGTTCTTTGTATTTTCACTACTAAACCTTTATCAGATATGTCATTTGCAAATATCTTCTTCCCTTCTGTAGGTTGCTTTGTAGTTGGTTTTTTTTTTTAAGATTTTATTTATTTATTTGACAGAGATCACAAGTAGGTAGAGAGGCAGGCAGAGAGAGGTTGGGGGAAGCAGGCTCCCTGCTGAGCAGAGAGCCTGATGTGGGCTCCATCCCAGGACCCTGGGATCATGACCTGAGCCGAAGGCAGAAGCTTTAACCCACTGAACCACCCAGGCGCCTCTGCCTTATAGTTTTGTTGATGGTTTCCTTCGCTGTACAGAGGTTTTATTTTGATGTAGTCCTAATAGTTTATTTTTATTTTGTTTCCCTTGCCTCAGGTGACATATCTAGAAAGAAGTTGCTAAGGCCAAGGTCAAAGAGGTACTGCCTGTGTTCTCTTCTAGGATTTTTATGGTTTCAGGTCCCCCATTTAATTACCTAGGAATAAATTTAACTAAGGAGGTAAAAGACATATATTGAGAACTACAAGACATTAGTGAAAGAAATTGAAGAAGACACAAATAAATGGAAAGATATTCCATGATCATGAATTGAAAGAATTAATATTGTTAAATTGTCCATAATACCTAAGCAATATACAGAGTCACTGAAATTTCCATCAAAATTCCTAAGGCATTTTTCACAGAAATAGAACAAAAAATTCTAAAATATTTATGTAATCATAAAAGACCCTGAGTAACTAAAGCAATTTTGAGAGAGAAGAACAAAGCTGGAGGCACAATGCTCCCTGATTTCAAACTATATTACAAAGATATGGTAATTAAAACAGTAGGGTATTGGCATAAAATTAGACATGCAGAGAAATGAAATTAATATAGAGCACAGAAATAAATCCATGCACATATGGTCAATGAATTTATGACAAAAGAACCAAGAATATAAATAGGAAAGAATATTCTCTTCAGTAAGTAGTGCTGGGAAAATTGGACAGCCATAAGCGAAAGAATGAAACTGGACCAACATCTTATATCATACACAAAATTAAACTCAAAATGGATTAAAGACTTCAATGTAAGACCTGAAACCATAAAACTCTTAGGTGATAAGCTCCTTGACACAGGTCTTGGTAATAATTTTTTTGAAGGTGACACCAAAAACAAAGGCAACAACCACAAAACTAAACAAAGGAGACTATACCAAACTACAAAGCTTCTGCACAGCAAAGGAAACTATCAACAAAATGAAAAGGCAACCTACTGAATGAGAAAAAATATTTGCAAATCATATATCTGATAATGTGCTAATATCCAAAATATATTTTAAAAAATCACACAACTCAATGACAAAACAATAAACAATCTGATTAAAACTTGGGCAGCTCTATACCCTAAGACCCAGCAATCATGCTACTGAGTATTTACCCTAAAGATACAAATGTAGTGATCTGAAGGGGCACGTGCACCCGAATGTTTATAGCAGCAATGTCTACAATAGCCAAACTATGGAAGGAACCTAGATTTCCATCAACAGATGAATGGATAAAGAAGATGTGCTATATACATATACAATGCAATACAATGCAGCCATCAAAAGAAATGAAATCTTGCCATTTGTGACGACGTGGATGGAACTAGAGGATATTATGCTGAGCAAAATAAGTCAATCAGAGATAGACAATTATCATATGATCTCCCCATGAGGAAGTTGAGAGGCAACACTGGGGGCTTGGGGGATAGGAAAGGAATAAAGGAAACAAGATGGGATTGGGAGGGAGACAAACCATAAGAGACTCTTAATCTCACAAAACAAACTGAGGGTTGCCGTGGGGAGGAGAATAGGGAGAGGGTGGTTGCGTATGGACATTGGGGAAGGTATGTGCTATGGTGAGTGCTGTGAAGTGTGTAAACCTGGCAATTCACAGACCTGTACCTCTGTGGCTAATAGTACATTATATGTTAATTAAAAAACAAAAAAAATTTTTTAATTAAAAAATAAAAATTGGGTAGCTTTAAATAGACACTTTCCCTAAGAAGACATACAGACAGCCAACAGGTACATGAAAAGATGCTCAACACCACTATTCATCCGAGAAAAGCAAATCAAAACCATAATGAGCTATCAACTCATACCGTTAGAATGGCTGTCCTCAAAAAGACAAGAAATAACAAGTATTGGTCAGGATATAGAGAAAAGGGAACCCATGTGCACTGTTGGTGGGAATGTCAATGGGTGCTACCACTGTGGAAAACAACGTGGAGATTCCTGAAAAAATTAAATACAGAACTTTCATATGATCCAGCAATTCCAATTCTGGGTATTTGAAGAAAATGAAAACATTAATTCAAAAGGATATATATTCATTGAGGCATTATTTACAATAGCCAAGATATGGAAACAACCTAAATATTCAGCAATGAATGAATGGATAAAGATGACATGGCATATATTTATATAATGGAGTATTAGTCAGCCAATAAAAAGAATGAAATCTTGCCATTTGTGATAACATGGATGGACCTCAAGGGCATGAAGCCAAGTGAAATAATTCAGACAGAGAAAGAAAAATACTGTATGACCTCTGTTATACGTGGAGTCTAAAATATATAGATATAGATATAGATATAATAACTAAGCTCACAGATACAGAGAACAGATTGGTGATTTCCAGAGGTGGAGGTCAGGGAGGAAAAATGGCAAACTGTTTTCATTTTTTTTTTTAGTTTAAATAAATAGAATTTTAAAAAACCCACAAAGCAAAGCAAAGAAAGAAATTAAATTAATACACAGTTTTATACATTTTCCTTTCTCAAAATACAAATTCATGTTGTCTTAGATGTTTTTTAGAGCATTAATGAAGTCATGGAAAAATGAAGAAAGCATAATACATTTTTTTTTTTTCAAAAAACAAAAAAGAGTGTAGGCACAGAACTGAAAGCAGACAGAAAATCACCTGTAACAGTGTGCTTAGTCAAGAAACATGCCTGTGTGTTTGGAATCTAAGCTCCATTAATGGCTCATGAATTTACGAGCTGCTCTGATCTTCTCCCAATAGTGCACTAGAATGACTTCACACCAGATTTCATAACCGAATGCCCAATTTCACTTTGCAGGACTCTTCTTGTTGATTCCTTTGAAAACTGCCAGCAGAAACAATTAGCAGAGGAGCTGAACAATTGAACCTGGTGGGATAAGGAGGACCAGATTTCTAGGACAACGCCTTGTTTGTTGAGGGGAAAATCTGTCCAGCTTTCTCTGGCTCCTGAAGCAAGGGAATTTTCTCCTCGCAGAAACACATGATCAGCATGCTTCAAAATACGCATTCCTTCCCATTTAATGAAAATGATTCCATTAAAGTGTTATAAGTTGAATTCAATTACTATCCATTTTCTTTTTAAATATGCTTAATAAGTTTCACCAAAGTGATGTTATCATTGTAGATTCATTCCCTCTCCCCATTTCTTTATAGCACCTTTGTCATCATGATGTCATTAAGAAGCATTAATGCTTTTCAAAATTCTCGCTAAAAAATGAAAATACTCTATCCTATCAACATCTAATTGGAACTTCTCTGGAGAAAGGTTTTTTGTTTTTTGGTTTTTTGTTTTACAAAAAGTATAGGTATGTTGCTCTGAATGTCTAATGATAATTCTCTTTAGTTTACAGCCAACCTGCCTCTGGGAAATTAGTCATGGAGACATCAAAATCACAGAAAGATTCTGATTCACTTCTAACATTTTCAGCTAATAGGCAGTAATACTATGGGTTAGGTATGATTGTTACCTACTTTACAAATAAAGAATCACAGGCTTAAAGAGGTGAAGTAAGCTGACAAGCACATAGCTAGTAAATGAAAGAATGTAAAACTTCGATGATGTCAACATTTACACCTAAAACATCCACATTTTTCTTTTCTAATGAGAATTTACTAAAGACGGAAATCACGGAAATACTCCACAGAGGATAACTCACATCTGCTCCAAGATTCATTATTTCCAGAGGCTGTGGTCCTGAATTCATCCTCAGGGATTTTAACGGCTTCCTAGGAGACCCCCACGGGTCAGGGATCAACTGAAGCCACCACCTGCCGAATCGAGGGCTCCCTTAAAGGGGAAAAAAGGATGCTTGAGGCTACCATAGTTCCCAGGGTGCCTGTTAAGTTCCCAGGATGATTGACAGTGGTAACATCCATTTATTTGAAAGGAAGACCACCACAACTCACCACCTACCCCGCCCAACACACACTATGGTCCCTGCCCACATGGCCAAGACTGGACTACTGAAGTGGACTGGTCAAGGTTCTCCAGCTAGAGCTGCCCCCCTCTGTGTGTGAAACCATCACCCAGTGGCTAGATCTCTACTAAGCCCAATCCACATTTTCTTCTAAGCTGATGTGAAAGAAACTTGCCTTGGCCAATACTCACAATCTTTATGAGGAACATATAAAGAGCTCAGATAAGTTTTTTTCAGTCTAGCTTTAGAAAGAAAAGAATTCTCTCACACAGCTCTGATGTGCTCTCACTGACAAGGCTCAAGAGAACAGAGACAGGCTATACAGTTTGCCTTTGGGTGACTTCCCAAACTTAGTCTTGACTAGCACTGCCCACCAGAGGAGGCCTCCTAGAACAAAGGAGGCTTTGCTCCAAGATAATCTCTACCTTAGACAGCATACATGGGAAATCTTAAAAGTTACAGACTTTGAAACAAACAGGCAAAAAGAATTAACCTCTGCTTGTTCCCAGAACCCCATTCCATATGGAGCACTGCTACACAGATGCTTGGAGCGAAGCAAGGCAAAACGGAAAAACACCAAAGGCTGTGTGTGCCACACATGGACCATCTTACAGAAATGGAAAATTGATTCCAAATACCTGGGATTTCATGTTGGGGTTCACAAGTACTTGAGGTTCCAATGAATTTTCATTTTCCATCCAGATTAGGGGATGGGCATTATAGATGCCCATGTGGATGGCTTCAATATTCCAGAAGTTGGGGCACCTGGGTGGCTCAGTGGGTTAAAGTCTCTGCCTTTGGCTCAGGTCATGATCCCAGGGTCCTGGGATAGAGCCCCGCATGGGGCTCTCTGCTCGCCGGGGAGCCTGCTTCCCCCTCTCTCTCTGTCTGCCTCTCTGCCTGCCTGTGCTCTCTCTCTCTGTCAAATAAATAAAATCTTAAAAAAAAAAATTCCAGAAGTGGTCAGGAGCCCCATGGCTGAAAGTGGTTGCCATGATCTTCTATGGCACTTTGAATGCCAAAGGTCATAGCCCACCTTTTACCTTATCCTTATTTTGGAGACAGTAAAGCATAGAGGGAGGAATGAGGCTTTGGTTTTTCAGAGATGGTGAAAGGAATCCCCATTCTGCTTCTTACCAGCTATGTGATCCTGAGCAAGTAGCTTTAATATATAAAACCTTAGTTGCTTCATTGATTACCTACATTTTATGGCGATGGTAAAGAATAAGTCAAATAATATATGGAAAATATTTACCAAATGCCTGGCACAAAGTAGGTGCCCAAGAAATAGGAGCTCCTGTATTTTCAACTCAGCTCTTTGAGAGCAAGATTCATGTTTGTTTTATCCACCCTCTTACCCCACCACCAACAGCCATGAACCTACAGTGTGTCTCCTTATATTTGACACGTTTCCAGGTTCAGTAAATATTTGCTGAATGATGAATGCATGAATAAATGAGTGAATATGCCTACAATGCCTACAGGAATACATTTAAGCCAACCATCACATACTTTGAGTAATGAAGAGCAGTATCTGCCAGCAGATAACATTACCAGAAATAAGGAAGCATGAGGAATTTATAAAATGTCAACACACTGGTTCCTTGAACAGCTGGTACCCCCAGTAAGGCTGCCTAGAGCAGACAGCCACTCAGGATATAACATGGGCCTTGTCCATGATACCTCAGCCCAGGACAGTGACGAAGGTAGACCTGGGAGTAGACAGTCCATCAATAAGTAACCAAGTAGCATCCGGGAAAGGCCCGGAAGGTGCCAGGGCCCCAGACTGAGGGCGAGGAAAGAGAGCTGAAAGGCAGAATTCCTGCTCTTGAAAGCTCACAGCCTTCTGGGAAGGCAGGTGAAGAGAGATTCTTTGTTGTGAGGTACCTAGGGCAGATATACAAGGTATGGTTTGGGAGTATGGCAAGTTTCCTCTTGCCCAACAGTCTCTCTTTTTTTCTGGCTAGCAGCCCTGGAATTCTCATTCTTTACACTTGATCTTGGCCAAAAGGCTGAGAAGCGATTGGAATCCTCATTCTTTAAACTGGGGAACTGGATCAAACTGTATCTGATTCCTTCCAACAGCAGTCCTGGCCTCCTTCACAGCCCAACTCCTTGATCCTTATGTGAAAATGGTAACTTCTCACTCAATTTTCAGATAAATCCTGAATGAAAGAATTCCTTTAAATCTACACCTGTGGTTGAACAGTCATTATTCCTTTAGTTATGGAGATGGTCACTGAAAGCCTGTGATATGCTAGACATTGAGGACAGCGCAGCGCACAAGGCAGATGTAAGATACCCCTGTCAGGGCCCATGGTCTGGTGTGCAATACTGTTGACAACTATGGGGAGGAAGAACAGGGGGCTTGGGAAATACACAGCAATGGAACTAAACCTAACTGAAGCATAGATATAATCTGAGAGCAGATGGATAGATAAGGATACTCCGAGAAGAGGGAGGTTTCATGGTTAGTGTGGTGGGATATGGGATCTGATGGCCCAGGTTCAAGTCCTAGGGAAAGTCATTAACCCATCTCAGCCTCAGTTTCTACATTTGGAGAATGCAAATAGGAATACTAACAATTCCTTCCTCTTAAGTTACTGTCTGCAAAGGTAAAGATTAAATAGGAGAGGTAGGGTGCCTGAGTGGTGCAGTTCGTTAAGCGTCAGACTCTTGGCTTTGGCTCAAGTCATGATCTCACGGTTATGAGGTCGAGTTTGCCACTAAGCCCTGGTGTTGGGCTCCCTGTTCAGTACAGAGTCTGCTTGAGATTCTCTCTCCCTCTGCTCTTTCCCCCGCTCACACTCTCTCTCTAAAATAAATAAATAAATAAATAAATAAATAAATAAATAAAAACTTTAAAGAAAAATAAACAGGCAATGTATACATATATGCATACGAATACACATATGTATATTCATATCTAGAGCCTATACTTATATAAGTTCCTTATACATAAGCTCATATCACAGTACCTGACATATAAGAAGTCTTCATCAGAAAAAATAATTTTTAAGGATGAAAGTAAGAGTTCTCGGTATTGAAGGAATACCAAGTGTGACAGCTGGTGATAAGGGAGAGAAAAAACACAGCTGAGGGATTTGTAAGAAGTTTATTATAGCTAGATTCTGCATGAGAAGTAGGGCGTCTGACCCCGAGGAGGGCCCTTCTTCTGATCTCTGGGTTTCTGGCTTATACAAAAATGTCCAACCCCATGACTGACCCCACAGACAGACATCCCTCTGAGTGTTCACAAGATTTTATTGTAGTCATCTCTGAGTACCCCAGATCTGTCTCAGGTCTATTGTATATGGGTTAGAATGCATTTGGCTGAAAGTGGCAGAAAGTGACTTACCCACCCACCTCCCCCCCAAAAAAAAGAAAGGAAGGGGGAAAGCATAGAAATGATGGTTCACACAGCTGAAAGGTCCAGGCACAGGAAGGCAGATCTAGGTATTCGGACACAGTTGCTGGTAATCTTTCCATTCTCATGTTCTGCTTTCCCTTACGCTGACTTCATTCTAAGCCATTCCTTTCTCTATGGCAGCAACAAGACCATTACCAACTCTGTGTCTACACTCCATAAGGCTGGAACCCCTATCAGAAAGCAGCTTTTTCTCTCCCCAGAATCCCAGAGGGACTCTCATTGGACCCATACGGGTCACTCTAGCTTGAGGAGAGGCAAATGCTGATCCGTGAAGCCTAGGTCACAGGAGCACCCTTGGAGCCAAAGGTCAAGGTGCTCCAGAGCCATAGGAGTGGGTGGGGGGAGGTGAGATCATTCCTGGGCCAGACATTTGCTTACTAGCTGTCAGATCTCTGCTCAGCAGCACAGAGAGCTCTGCTTGATGGCCTTGCCTCTGGCGCTCGGGGGGATCCTAACTGGAGACACTAATGGAAGATGAGAAGGTAGGGAGAGACAGAAGCCCAGCTACTTACCCACCCTGCCCTCTGCTTCAGGGGGTGTCATGGACAATGGCTGTGTCTCCCATGGAGCCCCTCCCTTCATGGTCAACTCCAGCTGGGCGGACACACCATAGTTCTAGCTTTCAGCAAGATGGCCCTGGACTCAGCCTCCTCCTTTAGGCTCACCCTGTGTGTGAGGGTGAGAGAGAGCCTGTTGTTGTTAACCACCAGGCAGTCTTACCAACCCTTGGGCCTTCCATCCCTCCCACCAACTGCAGAACCAGTTCCCAGAATACAATCCACTCTATTTGACATACCTGCAATGGTCTCTGTGTTGCCAACTAGATCCTGACTCATCCAGTTCCCGAGAGGAAAAGCCAGGAGAGGGTAAGTATATCAGGCAGGCAAAGTCAATAATGTCCACAACAGATTACATCCTGTCTAGCTCCTGTGAGTTCCTCTGCCAGGGAATGAAACTGTGCTCCTTAATCCCAGCCTGCGCCTGCCTTCTATTGCAACTTGCTAACAGAGCCCTGGGATGCTGTTTTCCAAGAGGCCTGGAGTAGCAGAAGCAGCATCAGCAACGCAGTTACTGATACGCAGTTACATGTTGTATCCTGTGCCCAGCACTGTTGTAAATGCTCTCTGTCAGCTCCCGGAGTCCTCATAGTGACCCCAGGAAGCACTAAGACCACATTTCCATCTGACATGGGAGGAAGCCAAGGTCTAAAGAGGTATATTCCCTCAAGCCAAAAGGCTGGTAAAAAGTCAAGCGGAGGTTTGAACTTGGCATTCTGGCTTCACAACCTACCTCTTAACCGGGACACTCAACTGTCTCCAGTTCAGGGAGGGATCAGCCAAGGTCTGGAAAAATCCCATTTTGCTCATTATTCATGGCAATCTCTCTATTGGGAGGTGTTGGACACACCTAAACTGGAGTAGCTAGTGCCCAGTTTCCCCCGGGGGAGCTACAGGAGGGTCAGTATTAGGCAGAGAGTCCCTGATATTTTGTCTGGGGTTTTCCTCCCAGAAGCTGCTAGCTGTGGCACGAGCTTGACTATCCCTAACGAACTCTGGGTTGTAAAAAGGGATTGAAGCTCTATCTGCAAAAACCATTTGTGGCACAAAACAATTACCATGATCGCAAGAAATGTGGGGGATAATTCTATGAAAATTGCACAAAAACCATGCCAAAGCCTCGCTCAGCATTCCAGTTAGAATCTGAACGAAATGAGGGAATAATCACGGGGCTACGATGATGCCTAATTAAAGCTAAATTTAGCCAACCCTGGTTTTTCAGAGTTGTCATGAAATCCATTTCAACTCACACAATAATAACGGCAAACCCAGATAATGAGGGAAGGGATTTAATTTGAAAGGTGGAATGTCATCGATATAATAATTAAGATAAAACACACACACACACACACATACACATACACACCCAGGGGCCAAATGAAACAGGCAGTTCTTTGGTTGACATTTTCAGTGATTTCATAGTGACTTCCAGGCTTTCTAACTTAAAAATTAAAGAAAAGGAAAGAAAAGCAAGCAGGAAGAAGATCAAGCAAGATGTTGATTTTCTTGCCATTTCCAGGGGCGCTAAGTGAACCTGCTGTCTCCACACAACATGGTCGGGGAAGGGGTGGAGGACCAGGCCTTTAATTTCTGGCAGGGCAGATTATAGCTCTGCCCTTCCTGACAACCCCACGGGGGCCAGGGAGCTACACCACAGGGGCTCCAAATTCAACTGTGAGCATAGGGGAGTGAGGCTGCTCAGAGGACTGCGGGGCCTTGCCAAGGGAGCCATTCAGACTCAAGCTGCCTTGCCCCTACAAATCTTGGCCTCCTCTTCAATGAATATGTGTCACTGAGAAATAACCCAGAAACGTCTGTGAAGCTTGTGGTCTCAGGAAATGGAAGCCTAGAGGAGACAAGGTGAGAGGGGAAGAAATGGCTGGTAAAGGAAGTTGTCCTTCACAGCCCTGCTCTGACAGCCACACCCACACAGAGGCATCCGCAAGTAACAAAAGGCCTCCGGCCTCAGCTCATCCTCTGCCTTTTCTCAGCCTGGGCAGGCAGGAAACGGAGGTAAAATTCTGAAGGTTGCTGATGTGGATATGGCCTTGCTCTCTAACTCCAGAGAGAACTGGTGTGCATACAAGTAGCTACATGTCTCTTAGAGTCCCCCAATAGTCAATGTACACACTCCCGGGTACTGAGAGCTCGAATTGTCTTACTTCCTCCGTGCTGTGATACGAGACCCCATTTTACAGATTAAGAAACCAAGACTCCTAGAAGTTGAGTAACTTGCCCCAGATCACAGAAGAGTAAGTAGCACGTTAGGGATTCAAGCCACCAACTGTCAGACCACAGTACAAGACTGCCTCCTAGCTACTTCATTCAGCTAAATGTTGAAATGTCTCCATGAGCTGTCTACCTTAATTACAAGATGTCTGTTGTGAAGGTTTTTTAAATATGGCTTTAAAAATGAAAACTGTTACGTTTCAGCTTTTTAAAAAAGTCCAAGTAACGGACAAAAGAGATAGTCTCAACCAGCCCAGACACTCAGCACACAATTATTCAAAAAGTAACATAAACCAGAATGTTATTCAGGGGCAGGGGGCATAATAATGCCACAGACTAAATAAATTCAAGTTTAAAAAAATATTTCTGAGAATTAGATTCAATAAGAAAAAAAATGAGCTTAGCATGGATATGGGTGTCTATGTTTATAACCAACTTTAATATTAAGATAAGAATATTCATAGCCGTTGCCCTTGACTGACCTCTAAAAAGAGCCTGGTCGGCTAATTCTGAGGCCCTCTTCCCCACTCTGTCCAGACTCTATGGTGTGCTTTCTCTAAGTGCCTCCCTTCTCTAAGGGAGGAAGTCTCTGTGGGCAAAGGAGGGGTGACAAATGTATCAAATAATGAATCCTTCTCTTCATATCTTTATGAAATGATCTGAGACAATTTAAATAATTTTAAAAGGTACTTCTCAGGAAATAATGCAGCCCAGGGAAGATATTGCTAAATACCAGATAGACAAAATGATCATATCCCTTCAATACTATGGGAGACGGTATTTTTGCAAAGCGAATGCACCCATTTCTCTCTTCCCAGATGCCGCTCATTGTGTCATAGGAACCTGAGAGTCCATCTACTGAGACGGGTCTAAGATTCCTCCCACTGAGTTTGGGCAGGCTTGTGTTCACAGTGGAGGTGTGAGACTCCTGCCTCGTGGTCCCAAAAGGCAGCTTCTGCGGGTTGTCTTGGGGCACTTGTCCTTTGGATCCGGCCACCACACTATGAGGATGCCCATTCGGCCCTGTAGAGAGGCCAAGCGTAGTACCCGTTGGCAACCCTCTGCAGTCTCCACAAACATTCACTGCCAGGAGCTTGTGGATGGTTCCACACCCGAGCCTTGTGTTGCTTCTGGCTTTCTAGTCTTCCTTGTCTGGCTGCGGACATTACGCCCAAGAGACACGCTGGCTCCTTTTCAAATTCCTCACCCACAAAAGCATGAGCCTACTAAAATGGGTGCTATTTCATGCCACAGGTTTGGGGTGGTTTGCTACTCCAAGGTAGGTGTCAGGAGAATAAGTGCCCTTCCTCTATGCCTTCCTCATCTTTAAAGATACAAAAACTGCCTTCTTTGTGTCCCTGCCCTATCTAAGAGCAGTCTTTATCCACCTTTATCAAAGCAAGTATGATTTTATTCTGTCTGCCTGACATCAGCTTCTGAGCTTTGCAAGGACAGAGACTTTGGCTTATTGATTTCTGTTCCCCCAAAGCATCTGTTGTAGGAATGAATGAATGAATGAATGAAATAGCCTAGAGAACATCATATTTTTGACTTCAATATCTTTGTCCCAAGCAGAGAGAAAGCTTGATAAGTTTTAAAGCTACTGTGTTTATGAAGAGTCATTACTTATGAATCAATATGAACACAATCAATCCACCTTCCTGTTACGAAAAGAGACTAAGCTAGAAGCACTGGAATCGAAAACAAGAACACTCACACTTCTGGTGGCAGAAGCTGGCTGTGCCCCTCCCATGTCCCCTTGAACCCTTGGGGGTCCCCCAAGCTCATGCCTATGACGTTCTATCACAGATCCCTACAAGTCTCCACCTAACAGCTTGTTCTCAGCTGCTGAGCAGGACAGGCCAGATGTGTTAGGGGAATGAAAGCCCTGGAAACAGCCCTCAGCCAATGATAGATGTGAGTTGGGGGATAAATATCCCTGAGTGGGTATTTCTGGAGCTTATTCTGCATTGTCCCCCAGAATTCCCAGGCAGGGATGAGTCCCAGTGGCACTCTGGAGGAAACTTCTCAATGACACATTCTTCTCTTTCCACGTTTATTCCCTCAATCCCTTACTGATACTCTCGGGATCACCTCCAAAATAACCACTGGCTTTCAAATCCTCTATCACGGTCTGCTTCTGGGGAAAACTCAAATTGAGAAGCACTCTAAGCAACACAGATCAAGTCTCACTGACAAAAACAACAAGAAGAGGGTATGGACAGATAAAATTCACCCGGCAAGTTACAATTCCTTCCAGTGGATTTCAACAAATGACTCCAGTAAAGATTTCCATGTGCTGTTGATTAAAGATAATCAACTCAAGACTCGGGCCACAATGAACTATAATAGACAAAGAGTTCATTTCTGCATTCTGCGCTTTGGTCTGTAAGTGACAGAAAACAAATATATACCAGCTCAGGGAAAGCAGGAATTTCCTAGTTCGTGTAACTGAAGTGCCATGGGAAGAGGAAGGCCATCAGCAGTGGTGGGCCCATATCAATCTTACCAAATATCTGTTTACCACCATGGTATAGCTCTGATTTCCTCTTGGTTCTTTCACCATTTGGTAAGCTCTCCAAAAAGAGTGGGAAGAGGCAACTTCTGATTTGCATTCCATTCACTAAGTAACACCAGCAGAAACAGATTTGCCCTTTCTCAAGAGTTCCACGCAAAGTCTTGGGTTTGGCTTTGATTCCTGAACCGACAGCTGTGGTCAGGACATTGGACTATGCCATCGGCAGGCTGGACATGTGACCCCTCTGCAGTGGGGCATGAGGGTAGCAGTGATGCCCACCCAAACTGGAGAGCCTGGCAGTAGCTCATGAGTGGTTCCTTAAGGGAAATTCAGGGTTGGAAGAGGAAGGATACTCCTCAGAGAAGCAGGACCCCCTACAACACTAAAACAGACTTGTTCTATAAAAAAGAGAAAGCACGGCACTTGGCTGGCTCAGTCAGAAAGAGCATGCCACTCCTGACCTCGATGTCATGAGTTTGAGCCCTGTGCTGGGCATAGAGACTACTTAGATACATACATACATACATACATATATACATACATAAACTTTAAAAAAATCTTTAAAAAATGAGAAAGTAAAGACAAGCAAAAATGAATAAACAGAACTTTTCAGTTACTCAAGGCATAAAAATTCCATCTTTTGGAAAGCCAGTTTCTCTGATTTATGACTAAAAAGAGTTGTGCCTGACAAATGTATGTCATACATGTGCATATGTATGTGTATAGGTATGTATATGTATGTATATGTATATGTATAGGTATAGGTATATGTATATGTATATATATGAAGGCTTCCAAGTGAGATGAAATAAGCACATTTCAACCTGTCCTCTGTTTTTAAATATATGTTTCGTTATTTAGTTACAGTGAGGCCAAAAGATTAGGAGGTGACTGTCATTGACCTGATAGATTGTTACTCACAGTCTCCAAGAAGAGGGGCATACCGTCGCATGGGGCCCACACCTGGAAGCACCTGGGACTGTCAGGAGGCAGAGGCAGAGGAAGCAGGGGAATCTTGACAAGAGACTTCACTGTAGTTTCTATGGGAAGGAACAGGAGAGGAAGGATAAGAAGGCATGGGACTGGCTAGTTTTGAATAATTTCAGTAGGCCCCAAGGTGCAGGAGCCCTCCTGAATTGTTTGGTATCTGGCCCCTGAGTGATTACAGCAGGTGGATCTGGATCTGGTAGCCCAGAGTGTAAAACTTCCATAAAAGGGGTGCTTGGGGGTATGGGTTTTGGATTAGTTAATTTGCACATGAAAAGTTCTTTACAATCTCCGGGGATTAGCGAATCCAGAGAGGGTACCTCCTCCCAGGTTAGCAAGACCCTAAATGCCAGAACATCAAGAATACAGAAAATACAAAAGTAGAGTGCATCCACTCTCTCACTGAATGCAGCTATGCACCCAGAGAGATTGCATTCATCAGCCATTTGAAGACTCTGAAATATAAGTAGCAAGGGGGTAGGAAAGGAGACCAGAATTTGAAGCACCATGAAACCAGGGTTTCAGGACTCTCCGGTATCCACTGTTCTGAACTCAATGCAGTCTGAGAACTGGAAGTGAACAGAGAGAAATCCAGGAGAAGCCCTTGAGTTCTAGCTTGTGGACAGGAACAGATATTTCCTGGCGCCCGGAGACGGGGAGGAAACACCTTGTTTTCCTTTTTTTAATTCCTTCTCGTCTTTTTTCCATTTTCCAGTACCTCAGCAGTCTTTGCATACCAGTGGTGGTGGTGTTAGAGGCAACAGTGAAGGCCCACAGGAGTCTAAACCCCTGAGGAAGGGAACTTCCCCTTCAAAAGGAAGACCTGTGGTCCCCAGAGGGTAAGGCAAGATCCTGTTGCTTTCTTACCTTCTCTGTCCTACAACTTGGCTCCTAGATATAAGCATAACTATGGGATGTATATGCCAGAGTTGGGTAAAGAAAACTCCAGTTTTCTGTCCAAATGAGCAGAAAGAGGAGTTCAGGGAGCTGAAAAGTGTGAGGTACAGCCAGGAGAGAAGAGAAAATTACTCACAGACTCCTGGGCTAACCTCTAAGCTACTCTTTCCTGGATGTGACCCTAAACGACATACAGAGACCTTAGAACTGAGTGATGGACTAGAATACGCCCAAGTCCTAGGCTGGGCCCTGGGTGGTAAACATCTGGAACAGATGTAAATAGCACTGCGGAGGATTTGAAAACTGAACTGACCTTGAAACCACAACCCACAGAAAACTGGTTGGAAATTGAGGACTGAGCCCAACTGGGTTGATTAACTGCTAAAGCAAAAATAATCAACACTCTCCAGAGGATTTAAGTAAGATTCAGAGTCTCATAATATAATATTTGAAATGTCGAGGATGCAAACCAAAATTACTCAGCATGAGAAGAATGGGGAAAATCTCAATTCAGATGGGAAAGGATGCCAGTCCTGAGATAACAGAGAGGTTAGAATTATTTGAAAAAAGGCGTCAGGCACCTGGGTGGCTCAGTGCGTTAGGTACCTGACTCTTGATTTCAGCTTAGGTCATGATGTCAGGGTCATGGGATCCAGCCTTGTGCTGGACTCCACACTCAATGTAGAGTCTACTTAAGATTCTCTCTCCCTCTGCCCCTCCCCACGCTTGTGCATACACCCGTGCGTGAAGACGTGGGTGTGCACGTGTGTGTCTTAAATAAATAAATAAAATCTTTAAGGGGAGGGAAAAAAAGAAAAAAGGCTTTAAAGCAGCTATGAAAGAAATGCTGCCACAAAGAAAACTGGGCACTCTTAAAATAAATGGAAAAGTAGAAAATCTCAGAAAGAAAAAAGAATATATAAAGAACCAAGCAAAAATTTTAGAACTGGACAATCCAATAACCAAAACAAACTCACTGGATGGGTTTGTCAGCAGAAACAAAATGATGGAGTCAGTGAACATGAAAATAGATTTATAGAAAGTAAACAAGCTGAACAAGACAGAAAAGAGAGAATACAATCTGAGCAAGAGAAAAAAGAAAGATTAAAAAATAAACAGGTCCTGAGGGTCGTGTGGACAATACCAGAAGGGCTAGCATTCCTATTGTTATAGTCTAGGAAGAATAGAGCACAGAAACCATATTTGAAGAATAGCAACTTGAAAACATCCTGAATTTGGCAAAAGGCAGAAACCTGCAGTCAAGAAGCTCAGCAAATCTCAAATAATATAAGCCTAAGAAATCCATGCCCCCACACATAATAATAAAACTCCTGAAAAGGAAAGAAAAAGAAAAATATCTTGAAAACAACCAGAGAACAATGGACACACTACCTATAGGAGAACAACACTTGAAGTGACTGCAGATTACTCAGGAGGAACCAGAGTCTGGGAGGAGGTATAAAGATATACTTAGAGTGTAGAAGGAAAACAAATGTCAAGCCAGAATTCTATTCTGGTGAAAACAGCCTCAGGGATGAGTTGAAATAAGGACATTCTCAGGTGAATGGAAACTAAGAGAATTCATTTCCAGCAGACCTGCTCTAAAGGAATTTCTAAGCAAATTCTTCAGGTAGAGGGAAATGATATCTGAAGGAAACCTGGAACATCAAGAATGAGGAAAGAGAAATGGAAATAGTACATTTCTGAGTAAATACAACAGACTATTTTTCTCCCATGAGTTTCTTAAAGTATGATTGATAGTTGCAAGCAAAAATTGTAACATTGTCTGATGGAGTTTTCACTGTATGTAGATGTATGTAAAAATAACTATAGCAAAAAACCCCCTATCTACTGGTAAGTTTTCTATATTCAACTTGAAATGCTAAAATATTTAAAAGTAAAAAGATATGTATTTTGCAAACTCTACAGCAATCACTAAAAACACTATACAAAGAGATATGGTCATAAAAACAATGCATATATCTAAAGTATGCCTTCAGACTATACTGGACTTTATCTTGAGTTATGCCAAGTTAGTTCAATATTTGAAAATCAGTCAATGTATTATTAAAAGTAAAAAAAAGTACAGGATCCTATCAATTAATACAGTAAAAGCATGTCACAATATTCAAGATCCATTCATGATTAAAAACTCTCAGCAAACTAGGAAAAGAAGGGACTGTGTCAGCCCAATGAGGGATATCACTGAGAAATCTACAGGGAATATTATACTTAATGATGAAATATTGAATACTTTCCTCCTAAGAATAGGAACAGGGCAGACTTCCTCTATTTCTATTCCTGTTTAAAACCATAGTGGAATTCCTAGCCAGTGCAATTTAAATGAGTGAATGAATGAATATTTGGAAAAGAAGAAATAAACTGCCCCTATCCACAGATAAAATGATTCTCTACATGGAAAATTTCTTAAAAAAAAAAAAGATTTTATTTATTTGACAGACAGAGATCAAAAGAAGTCAGAGAGGCAGGCGGGGGCGGGGGGGAAGCAGGCTCCCAGCTGAGGAGAGAACCCGATGCAGGGCTCGGTCCCAGGACCCTGGAATCATGACCTGAGCCGAAGGCAGAGGCTTTAACCCACTGAGCCACCCAGGCACCCCTACATGAAAACTTTCAAGGGATACACACATACATACATTTCTTAGAACTAAGTGAGTTTAGCAATGTTGTAGGATACAAGCTAAAAAAAAGATTCTATTTCCATATAGTAGCAAAAAGGAATTGGAAATCAAATATTTTTAAATGTTATTTAAAATATCTCAAAAAATGGAAATAGTCAGATATAAATCCAATAAAACATGCAAAGAGGATCTGTGTGCTGAAAACTACAAAACGTTGATGAAAGAAATCCAAGATGTTATCAAGAAATGCAAAGACATACCATGTTCATAGACAGGAAGATAACACTATAACAATGTCAATTTTCCCCATATTCTCCACATTTAACACAATCCCAATTAAAATCTCAACAGGAAAAAAAAAAAATCTCAACAGGATTTTTTTTTGTAGGCAGATACAAGTTGATTCTAAATGGATATGGAAATGCAAAGAAACAAAAATAGCCAAAACGATTTCAAAAATGGAGAACAGAGTTGGAGGAAACACACTTTTCAATGTTTAGTCTTCTATAAGTCTCCAGTAATTGGGATCAAGATAGCATGTTATTGGCAAAAAGATGTGAATCAATGGAATGGAAGAGACTCTGGAAATAGAACTGATGCTATAGACAACCAATGTCATTTTAATTGAAGTGTAATTCGTATACAGTAAAATGCATAGACCAGAAGTATGCAAATTGAAGTTTCTGACAAAAGTGTATACTCACATAACACACACCCAATAAAAAATATTTTCATTTCCATTACTCTAGAAGATTTCCCTGCACTTAATTTACCAATTGAGATTTTGCTCAAAGTGCAGAGGCAATTCAACAGAAAAAATATTCTTTTCTTAGTAAATCGTGTTGAAACATTTGGGCTTCATATGCAAGAAAATGAACCCCAATATAAATCTCATATCTCACACCAAATTAACTCAAATGAAATCATATATTTAAATGTAAAATAGAAAATTACAGAACATTTAGAAGAAAACATAGGGAAAAATCTTCAAGATGGAACACAGAAAAAGAATTGATAAACTGCTTCATCAGAATTAATCATTTGCAGAAAAGACACTGTTAAGATCATGAAAAGATAAGCTACAGAGGAGAGAATATTTACATACCACATATTCAGCCAAAGACTTGCATCCAGAATATATTAAGCACCCACAAACCCCACCATAAGAAAGCAAATAACCCAGTATTTTAAATGAACAAAAGACTTGAGCAGAGGAAGTGTGCAGGGAAAAAAAAAGCACATAATATTCAACATTCTTAGCCATTAGGGAGATGCAAATTAAAACCATGATGAGGTACCACTACACACCTATTAGAAAGTTTGAAATAAAAAAAAAATGACTGACAACCTCTGGTATTAGTGAAGATATTAAGCAATTAGAACTCTCACACTTGCTGGTGGAGGAATATAATATGGTGCAACCCTTCTAACAAACAGCAAGATAGTTTCTCATAAAGTAAAAGATATGCTTACTAGTAGAGTCCTTGATTCTCCTAGGTATTAGCCTAGATACATGAAAACTTATCTTTACACAAAAACCTATACACAAATATTTATAGGAGCTCTACTCATGATTGCCCAAAACTGGGAACAGCCAAACGCTCTCCAATGGGGAAACAAACACACTGGATTACATTCATACAATGGAATTCTGCTCAGCAATAAAAAGAAATGGACTATGGATATAAGCAACAACTTGGCTGAATCTCAAAGACATTATGCAGAGTGAAAGTCGTCAGTCTCAGAAGATTATATACTGTATGATTCCATTTATATAACTTCCTGGAAAAAACAAAACTTTGGTGATGGATAACAGATCAGTGGTTGCCAGGGACTGGGGTTGGGGAAGGGTGTGCCTACAAAAGGATAACATGAGGGAGTTCTTCAGAGGGAGGGAACTGTTCTGTGTCCTGATTTTGTGTCCTGATTGTCCTGATAGTTACATGAATTGATTCATGTCTTCAAATTCACACAAAAAGTCAATTTTTCTGTAAATTCACTTAGAAAGTAAAATTTTAAGAAGTACGAAAGGTGGAAATATTTCCAGTGAGAAAATCAAACTTATCAGGAAGAAGAAACTTCTCCAGAATGTGTTATTTTGCAGGTAAAGCTGAAAAGGAAAAAAAAAAAAAATTAAAAAGAAGAGTAAGTACTGCCTTGAGCAGTGAATGATTCCAAACTTCAGTCTTTGTAAGAATCATCTGGAGAATTTGTTAACATTGTTTATTCTGGACCTCACCTTCTCCCTACCCTTTGAGAAATACTTGGCTAAAGTGGAAAAGGTACTAGTTGTGAAGTTACCTCAGCATGCTTTAAAATGCCAGATTAAGACCCAACTGGACTTGCCATAAATCAAAGCAGATGCTTCTGGATTCAGTTAAGTAATTAGGACAAAATTTTCCTTCAGAGAGTTTACATTTGTAGTGCTTGGGCTTGTGAATTGAGACACATAAATAAACCCTCCTTCTACCAGTAGAACTAAAGCTGTTTTTCCTCCCCTCTTTACAGATTGAGGCATGTCAAATGAGATTCTTTGAGTTTTCCTAGGCAGTCACTAAAGAGCATAAGCCTTAAAACATGAATCCATGGGATGTCTGGGTGGCTCAGTCGGTTAAGCATCTGCCTTCAGCTCAGTTCATGATCCCAGGGTCATGGGATTGAGTCCAGCATCGGCTTCTTGCTCCGCAGGGAGCCTACTTCTCTCTCTCCGCCTACCCGCCTCTTTCCCTGCTTGTGCTCTCTCTCTGTCAAATAAATAAATAAAATCTTTAAAAAAAAAAAAAGTGAATCCATGATTACATGACTTGCTCCAAGTTATGGGTGGAATATTAAGAGTTTTGTTGTTGTTGTTTGTTGGTTTCATTTGGGCAGGGAAAGGGAGCCAATGGCACAGAAGTAACTGAACATGGAATTTTGAATTCTGGGGAATAATGTAAAAAACATGACTAAAAAAGGCTTCCTCTCTTTCCTATGGTTGCAGCTTGATGTTAGCCTAACCTTAAAAATTTGTTTTTAAAGTAACTTTGATGGGCCATGAAATAATTTTTCATGACTTTTTTAAAAAGAGAGAGGGAAAAAGTGAAATAAAACACCTAGATTGCATATAGTTCCATTATTTCCAGAACATTCCAATTACCTTAAGTTTTGAGATGATGTGAATTAAACTGCTATCTCATTTGTCAACATTTTAGAAAGAGTAGGAAGTAAGGAGGAGCTAGGTGTTCTGATTCCAAGAGCCCCAGTTTCATGAGGGTTTCATGAACATAGGTCCCGAAAGCTCTGCACATCAAAACAGCAACTGTTTTCTCCAGCTCACATGGCCATGCTCAAGCCAAGAATTTTGAACCAAAAGCCACAGGCTGACCTTCCAGAGAGGTAGGTAGGCCCATTCTACCTGCCCCCAGCCCAAGGACATGGCTTGGAGATTTCAAGTGACCAGGCTTGCTACAGTTTCACACCTTGTCTGCAATGAGTCCCTCTTTGTAGGATGAAAAAGAAGATCTCTGTTTTCTTCACCTTTCAGCACAGGAAGTGGGTTTGGCTCAGCAAGGGAGGTGGATACAGACAGGAAGGGAGGAGACATAGGCCTGTCTTCTCTCAGTCTTTCCAGCCCAGAGACAGGAAAGTACAGGCCAGCATGCCTGTCACTAAGAGCAATGCTCAGAAGTACAAAACAGGGACAGCTACCTCTGAAAGACAGTTTGGCAATTTCTTACAAAACTTGCCATATGAGTCAGCAATTGCACTCCTTCGTATTTACCCAATTTGTTGAAAACTTATGTTCACATAAAACATGCACACTGATTTTATACCAGCTTTAGTCATAATTGCCTAAACTTAAAAGCACCAAAAATGTCTGTCAGTCTATGAATGGATAGAGAAACTGTGGTACATCCATTCAAGGGAATATTATGCAGTAATAACAAGAGCTCTCATGTCTTGAAAAGACACAGAGAATCTTAAATGCATAATCCTAGGTGAAAAAAGTCAATTCGAAAAAAACTACATACTGTAAGTTCCTAACAACTGGAGAAGTCAAAATTTATGGAGACAGTAAAAAGATTAGTGGTTGTTAGGGTTGTTAGAATTCAGAGGGAGGTAGGGGAAGGGGGAGAACTGAGGATTTCTTAGGCAGTGAAACTTTCCTGGATGATACTGCACATGTGGAAACATGCCATTATATATTTGTTGGGGCCCTCACAATGTAAGAAGCTAAGACGGAACCAATATAAACCATGGACTTCAGCTAATAATAATTGTATCAGTATAGGCCCCTCTCCCACAACAAATACACCACACTAGTGCAAAATGTTAATAATGGTGGGTGTTAATTATAACTGGGTGGAGGGGGTTTGGGTGTGAGAAGATACACGGGAACTCTCTATCTTGTTCCATAAACCTAAGATTGCTAAAAAAAAAAAAAAAAAAAAAAAGCACAAAATATCTGTTAAGGCCCTCTAGCCCTGGCCAGAGCTCTGGGTGTTCCTCAAGGCTACTGGGCCCCACTGGAACATTTCAATTTGGCTTGCTTCCCTGATGATTGGATATCCTGACTTCTGAGCTCTAGAGGACCCTGGCTGCCAGAGATGCTCATTCCTAATGTTGCCTGGCTTTGCCGCCTTCGAAATCACCCACATGTAAAAGACAAAGTCTGCTTATGGCAAGAATCCTTCTGGCTTTCCTCACAACTTGACCCACAATGACTTGTGGCTTTGTGTCACCAAGCGACAACTTCCTCTTCCATAAAACCAGGGTAATAATACAGTCTATCTTTATAGCTGTTCTCATGCAATCCGTACTTACTGAGTCCTCCTCTGGGCCACACTCTGTGCTAGGCACTTGGGATACTGCCAGAAAAGAGACAAAATTCCTGCTTGGGTGGGCTTCCACCGCAGTGAATGGATTAAATGAGACAACTCAAGGAACTTCTAAGCATAGTGTTTGACCCATGGTAAGTGTTCAAAAAATACCAGTAATTATCAAGGTGAGGGCCAGGGCATCCGTGCGGACAAGAGCTAGAATTCACGGCTTGGAGGAAATGTCAGTGGGAACCTTGCAGGCGGGGTGCAGAGGCTCTGGGCTCCAGCAGGTGGCAGCAGCTGCAGACACATCCTGCGGCAGACACATCCCCGGGGTCCTGAGCGGTGGCTAAGGGGAGGAGGGACCGCCTGATGAATGCAAGGCTCAGGCTCTTATCCTCTGGATCACAACAAAAGCCTGTTCTTTCGGAGGAGTGTCTGGTGAAAACAGAGCTCCTTATCTTATCGTCATCTCTAGCTTTGTCCTTTCAAAAGCAGCCACTTAACTCTCTGTGGCAAGGATCCTTCTTGGCCCTGAAAGACAAACCTGAGCTCTCCTAGGCAGAATTCTCCAGCTGGAAGAGACCTGAGAATTTGTAGGTTCAGAGGTTTGCAAAGTCCAGTGCCTCCTGGGACCAGGCAGTATTGAATGCCTTCCAAATCTCTCCCTGGCTCTGAGATGTAGTGGGGGGGGAGTGGGAGAGGTGGGGGGGGGAGTGCAGTTATGGCGAGTGGTGGGAGAGGCCACAGATCTGGACCTCAGTGTGACACTACATGTTTTCAAAGCCCAGTGGCACCGCCAGAACCTGTCACCTGGATTTGCCTGAGCCCTCCAGCTTGTGAGGCCCAGACGGTAGCTCACCACAGAATTTCCTACTCAGCACAGCTGCCCTGGGGCCAGGGCCGGCGGGGTGGGGGGGCGGGGGGCTAGCTCACCCAAGGCCGCCCAGTGAGTTGGGCACAGCCCAGTGCGGAATGGAGTTTCCATCTGCGGACTCTGCCTCAGTGGCTACCCCCAGAGCCACAAAGAGGGGTGTGTGTGTGTGTGTGTGTGTGTATGTGCATGCGGGTGAAGAAAAGCAAAAATATGTTAAAATACGGATCATAGCCCAAGATGACTGTGCCTGGTATAATTCGACCATTACAGATGAAGACACGAGCAGGAGATGCAGAGGACCTTGACGGGCATTTACCACGTGCCAGGCCCAGGCTAAGCACTCTGTGGATACACGCATTTAATCCTTATAGCTGCCCCGCCCAGGCAAGAATGACCAATACGCCCACTTTACAGATGTGAAAATCAAGGGCACCAAGCCATCTGCTCAGTTTCCCTAAGCTGGAAGGGGCAGAACCTCAATCCTTCACTTTGAGAAGGAAGGCGGTCAAAAGAGGGCTCCTAGGCTCCACCCCAGGGGAGGAAGCTGGAGAGGAGGTCTCCTGAGAGGCTGGGGGGCCAGGACCCAAGCCTGCTGGCCTTCTGAGAAATCACTCCCTGCCTGCATAGGCTGTAGGCCTCACACCTGTGTGCAGGCTCAGGCGCCTTTGTGGGGAAGGTGACATAAGGACACAGGAAACAGAAATAGGCCTAGACCAGGAAAACTGTGGGAGGCAGGCTTAGAAAGTGGCCCTGGCCCCCTGGCAGGAACTGGCCCCCAGTGAGCCCTGGGGGCTCCACAGAAGCAGGGTCCCCAAAGCAGCTGTGGGACCTACCAGAAGCGGGGTGGATGCCTGCCCTCCCATGAGGTCACTGCAAATTGGAGTATGGACGTGGAACAGGAGGGAGAAGATGGCCGGAGACCCTTCCCTTCCTGTCCCTCTTTGTTTATCTGAACACCTCCCCCCACCCACCCACAATACCTGGTCTCCTCCACTCTTGCTTCGCACTCAGATACACCCTGAATGTTTAGCACTTTTCTGGGGCTTTCCAGCTGGCCAGAGCCCTCAGAGTTACAATGTAACAGCTGGGCTATGCCTCCTCAGCAATTTCCAGTTTATTCCTGAAGTGATCGCTTAACCTCCCCCAGCCTGTTTTCTCATCTGTAACATGGGTGAATGATATTGACCCTATAGGGCAAAGCTGCTGTGAATGTTCAAGAGTCCGGTGCCCAGCATGGTGGAGATGCCCAGGGAACTCTGTCAGTTGTGTTAATGCTTTCCCAAGACAGTCTTCTATCTTGACCTTCCCATTCCCCCAGAACAACCACAGAAATAAAGATCCTTTGGTTTGGCACTCTGGGTGGGCTCTCTCAATGAATCAAAAACCAATCAAGAAAATGAATTCACAAAAAAAGTTTAAATGGAAAATAGTGGCTTAATGTGCTTCTCCTCCAGGGTAAGATTTGCATTTTAACAGAATTTTTCAACGCCTTAAGTTCAAAGACTTAGGAATGGAGGGGGTTTCCAGAAGAAATCGGGCTGCTGGTATAAATGCGCAGCTGAGAGGCGTGATGGCTCTGATGCTGAGGGAAACCAGGGAGAACACGACACACTGTAACTGGGAATCACCCCCTCCTCATCTCCACCACACTGCGCGCGCGCACACACACACACACACACACACACCCCTCCCCAGTCATCTAGTTGGCACCTTGAGTCAGAGCTTCTTCTCTCTCTACTTCCATTTGCTAATACACAAAATGGCATCATCATAGCTGTGTTGTAGGGTCATCATCAGGAGAGTCAGATGAGTTACTACATGTCAAACTCCTCCACTGCACCCAACATCTAGGAAGCACTATGTAAGGGTCACTGTGTTAATGACCAGATTGACCTTCATACTGAGTTCTTTCAACTGCAACACATTAATGAATCTTATTCCTTCTGTTTAAACCACTTTTGAAGATACGCATGCCACTTTTTTTTAATTTCTTGAAATCTTAAAGGCCTCTCAACACCATCCACATTTGGATTCCAGAAGAACTAACAGTTTAGCAATACTCTGATAGTTACGCAAAAATCAGTTTGATATATTGGGAAGGACACGGGGCAGAAGATGATTCAGTGCTGCTGACCTTGGAGCTATGTGACCCTGGACAAAGTCAGACCTCTCTGAAACAGGAAACATTCACAGAGTCCTTTGAGGATCAAATAGCATCATAGATGTTAAAGAGTTTAAGTAGAAAGCTATTATGACTACCACTACCACAAGGATTCTAGAAGTATAGTCATGAATGCTATCACCATTTAACTTATTTTTCTCCCCACTGCCTGCTCCAGCCCTCAAATGCAACATTTCAAAAGCTAATGCTGTCTGCTTGGGCCGCTAAAACAGAATAGACTAAAACAGACTGGGTGATGTAAGCAACAGAAATCTATTTCTCACACTTCAGGAGATCGGGAAGCCCAAGAACAAGGTGCTTATAAAGTAGCTTCATTCTGACCCTTCTTCTCTTAACTTGTAGTTAACAAGTTAAGTCAAGAGTTTCACCCTGTGCTTGCCTGACCCCCTCTTTAGGTGTGCACAGAGAGAGTGGTGAGCATCTCTGGTGACTTTTCTTATAAAAGCACTAATCCCATCATGAGGGCCCCACACTATGATCTAATCTCTACCTAACTGCTTCCTAAAGACTCATCTCCAAACACCATCATACTGAGGGTTAAGGCTTCAACATAGAAACATTCAGTCCATAAAATCACTCGCTAGTAAATGCTTATGGGGTGACTGGGCTGCTGATATGTATGCTGCCCAAAGCTGGTGGGTGGAGATGTTCTGGCTTAAGAATCAGAGCAATAAAGCTGGTGCAACCACTCTGGAAAACAGCATGGAGTTCCCTCAAAAAGTTGAAAATAGAGCTACCCTACGACCCAGCAATTGCACTACTGGGTATTTACCCTAAAGACACAAACGTAGTGATCTGAAGGGGCATGTGCACCCGATGTTTATAGCAGCAATAACCACAATAGCCAAACTATGGAAAGAACCTAGATGTCCCTCAACAAATGAATGGATAAAGAAGAGGTGGTATATATATATATACAATGGAATACTATGCAGCCATCAAAAGAAATGAAATCTTGCCATTTGCGATGACGTGGATGGAACTAGAGGGTATTATGCTGAGCGAAATAAGTCAGTCAGAGAAAGACAATTATCATATGATCTCCCTGATATGATGAAGTTGAGAGGCAATGTGGGGGGTTTGAGGGGTAGGAAAGGAATAAATGAAACAAGATGGGATCAGGAGGGAGACAAACCATAAGAGACTCTTAATCTCACAAAACAAACTGAGGGTTGCCGTGGGTAGGTGGGTAGGGAGAGGGTGGTGGGGTTATGGACATTGGGGAAGTTATGTGCTATGGTGAGTGCTGTGAAGTGTAAACCTGGCGATTCACATACCTGTACCCCTGGGGCTAATAATATGTTATATGTTAATAAAAAAAAATTTTTTAATTAAAAAAAAAAGAATCAGAGCAAGAAAAGGGGCAGAAACAGGCTGACACTCTTCTTGCTGAGAAAGGAAGATGACAAGGCTTTTTCTTACGCTACCATATCTGCCCATGGTAGGGAACAATATGGCACCATTTTCTCTTATGGAGAGCAGGGGATCTCATCACAAGCCACGCCTTCACTTCATTTTGTGAAGTCATCTCACATCTCTGTACTTGAGTTTTCTCATCTGCAAAACAGGGACCAAAATGTCACACATCTCCCAGTGAGTTAGAAGCATTTAGCAGAATACCCGACGTGGTTCATGGCAAGGAAATGGCAGTTGTGAATCAAGGACACTTGAACAAGGGAGGGACATTAACATTTATGCTACAGAATGGAAGCTCAGAAGAGCTTAATTTGTGTTTGACTCTGAGTTCTTGGGTAAAATATTTAGCTTCTCAGTTTCCCTGTTTATAAGACAACCAAACAAAGATTTCTTAAAGTGTCTCCATGAAGAATTCATCCCATTAGATGTCCCATAAGAAGGGTGTCATGGCCATGAAGTTTTGGGCAAAGCTTCATTCCCTCCATCTCTAAGAGACCCACTGGGCGTGGGATGGAGCTGGTAGTGAAATGTTCAGGACTTCTCTGAACCAACTGTGTATTCAGTGATATCATACTAGTAGCTTCAAATTAGTCATGGTGGGAGTATTTATACTCCAGACATTGGCAAATGCTCAAAACTGGGGATACATTTTTTCCCAGACAGCTTGCTGTGCAGTATTTACTAGCACACCATTGGTGCAAATACATGTTAGCTTGCTCATGTCTCTGAGAACTTCAACAACAAACTCATTGAACTGGTGTTTCCCAAACATTTCAAACCACTGGACCACTTCAGTGACAGTGCTCAGAAAACGAAGTACTAGATCATTCCATGGCCCTTTTACTCTACCATTTTCCCATTAGAGGATGCAACTACCGAGTTACTGAGCTGGGAGGGACCCCTGTGGCCTGAAGGCTCAATTCAGGCCTTCACACTTCACCATACTTACTGACAAAGAAGTACCCTTTCACAGTTTCATGAGATTTCCAGACTGGTGTCTTGGGCAAATGAAGGCTTCCTTGCATTTTTCAGGTTTATCAAATGTATGGTCCGCCATAAAACTTTGCATGTGATGGTCCTGCTGTCTAAACACTACCTTCCTTCTGGTTAACATCTCCTCATCCTTGGCATACATCTTGAGCTACCTCACTTCTTGGGGTAGAGCTAAGCTTTCAGTCAATGAGATTCCGCCAATCCCTCTGATATTTCTATAGAACCCTGGTCTTTGTCTTCAAGGCATTTATCTTGTGGTAGCTGAAATGTGGTCACGAAGTCTTTGAAAGTTTTCCCATCCAATCCACTTCTACACTACTTTGGCCACTGTAACCTGCTCTGATCCATAGGATATAGAAGCCTTTCCCCACTCGCCTAGCATGTAGCCTGAGACCATTATGATCATCAACTCAGGACAGATGGAGAAAGACTGAGATAATTCTGGTCTAACATCAAAAATCAGATTATGAAGGAAGAAATAGCCCTGAAAGGCAGATTATTTTGTGAGAGAAGATTTCACAGATTCTTCTCTTCCCCTTTGGTCCCAAATTCATAATCCTAGAAGGGCACAGACTTTAGATTTTTCTGATGCCACCTCTGTTGTGGACAAGATTACAGGAAGTTTAAAGACTTTAGCACAGACAGTGTTAGCTACAATGTGTTAGCTTAAGCTACACTCTAGGTGAAGACAGCTGCCCCAGGGAGAAGTGTATATATCAGAGGCACTTTCTTTGAATCATATGCAATTCTAGAAGCATTGACAATCCTTAAGTGAAAAGTCTTTGATCATTAATAAAACAAACATCAGAAATGTGTTTTTACTGGCAAAATAACGGGTTTTAAATGAACACATTAGATGCTATAAATGGATTCTCATTGGGTAAGTCAGTGGTATTCAAAATATATGACTTAGCCAGAGCCTTGTAGAGACAACTGTCTGCCCTTATATGGAAAGACTGTAAAGTCTAATGAAGCCTGGTACACATACTCTTAGGATGATCCCCGAGATTCGATTTCCTGATGCTGTATCTAGATTAGCATCCTACCTGCCTCATGTGAACCCTCCATGATAGCTGGGGTTAAAGGGCAGAGATCTACCACTAATGCAGCTTGCAAAAACATTTTGTACAAACCATTTAATGCCTGCTTATTAATATATATGTTTAAATAATGTGTCTAATGTGTGTGACACAGGATGGTTGGAGACTTGCTTACATTATAACTTGGACTTCAAAAACATGAGTCGAATCCTTTTATTGCCCTGGGGTTTTGTTTTGTTTTGTTTTGTTGTTTTTGTTTTGAAGCTCTTTCTAGATCATGGCACAGGGAGGAAAAACTGAAGCAGAGAATGGCAATTTCACTGAGCAGATATGATGAGATTGGAGTTAGGGCTGATAGCATGGCTGTAACTTACAAGGCAGAGTTCTAGAGAAAGGAAGTCATACAGAGGAGCTTCAGATAGCTGTATAAGAATCTCCCAGAATCTGTGACTGAATACCAAGTGGCATGTGCACAGGACCAGAATCCACAAAGTTATACAAAGAATAAATACAGTGGAGCTATGAGCTTAATCGAGATTCTGGAGCTTAAACAAAACTGAGAGATATTGTTATATGTGTAATTGGAAAGGCCTCTTTGGTAATTCTGGGTACTCAGCTGACCTAAGAAAGACTGCATCAGGGGAAGGATTACTACCATCCTGGAGTTAAGAATATACTAGACCTAATCTAACAAAGATTTTAAAAGCTTCAAAAGATCAAGCTGATCTATAAAGAAGTTAACTGCCTTCCAGACAAAACCCAACATTATTGAAAGGAAGACAACAAAATCCAGATGTTCAACAATGCATCATCCACAATGCCTAGCACATAATAGCATATGATTAGACACATGAACAAACAGGAAAATGTGAAGGAAGAAAAATCAGCCAATAATTAAAAGAGACCAAAAATACAGAGGTGATACAATTGGGGAACAAAGCTTTTGAAGCTACTGTTATAAATGTAGTCAAGGATACTAAAGGAAAATATAAACTTTATGAGAATAGATTGTGAGTCTCAAAAGAGAAATGGAAACTACAAAAAGGAATGAATTGAAATCTAAAAACTAAAAAAACACCATATTCACCATGAAAAATTCACTGAATGGCATTAATAGTTGGTGAGATACTACAGAAAAAAATATCAGGGACTCAAACTAATCAAATTAAAGCACATAGAGAAAAAAAAAGCTGAAGAAAAGGTAACTGAACAGAGCTTTAATGACCTATAGGGTAACATCAAGCCTAACATATATCTTCAAGTTCTTGAAGGAGAGGAGAGTGAGAGATGGGCAGAAAAATGTATTTTTGTGAAATGTTGCCAAAATCTTTACAAACTAGATGAAAAATATAAACCCAGAAATCCAGGAAACTTAACACACCTGAGGTGGGATGAATGAAAATAAATCTATACTAAGACATGTCACAAGAAATCTGCTAGAAACCAACAATGAGAATAAAATTTTAATAGCAGTCAAAGCAAAAGGACACATTACATACAGAAGAATCACAGAAATTGTGGTTGCTTTCTTATTAAAAAAGAAAAAAAAAAAAGACCAACAACAAACGTGAGCCAAAAAATGGTGGGATGGTATTTTTAAGTACTGAAAGAAAAATCCTCTCTACCTAGAGTTCTATGTCTACTGAAAAAAATCCTTCAGAACTGGAGAAATAAACTCATTGTCATACTAACAAAAACTAACCAAATTTATCACCAGCAGAACCTCACAAAAATAAAAGTTCCTAGGAGCAGTAAATTGGTAACAAATGAATAGTGAAATCTACACAAAGAAATAAAGGACACTTGAAATGATCAGTACCATTAAATAAATTTCTAGCTTCTAAATAATTTCTAACTTCTTTACATTTAAAGTAATTGATCATTTAAAGTAAAAATAACAGCAACATATCATGGATGTTAAACACGTGTGTAAACAAAATATCTGACAACAATAGCACAAAATATAGGAGGGGGGAATAGGATCTAAATATTGTTGAATAAATATTGTTGAAAGTTTCTTACACTATATGTGAAGTGGTGTAATGTTATTTGAAAGTAGACTGTAGTCAGTCAACAATGCATGTTTTAAACCCTAGAGCTACCACTAAGTAAAACTATTTGTTGAATAAATGAAAGATTTGTTCTAGGTATCAAAAACCTACCTTTTATGTAACTGTTGACTGAATTAGATGTGACATTTGTCTTCTCCTCAACACTTCGATTCAGTGGGATAAAACAGCAGGCAATTTTCACAAGGGCAAAGGAAGGATGAATGGGGAGAGGGATAGGGTAAATTTTCTGCTTCACTGTGCCTAATACAATGCTCCAATTGTTAGAATGTCAAATTAGATTCAACCAGACAGTACTGTAAATTCCAAGGGAAACAAAATATTCCAGGAAAGTCTTCCAGCCAAGACCTTAGCTGGCCTCCTGTGGTGACATTCCGTAAGAAACATTCCAACTTACATTTTATGAAGGATTGGAATTGACGAAGTTGTCTTGCCTGCTCATGTAAATACTTGGAAGAAAACAAGAAGCTTTTAGAATATGACTTTTCCTTCACTTTCCATGTCTGTTTGAGACAACACCTCTTACATTTTCTCTTCTGACTTAGGTCTTGATAGTCATTCGGCACATTTCATAAGTTCCGTGCAGTAGATTTAAGAGAATTACGTTTGGGGCACGGGATACTGGTATTGCCAGGCAAATGAAAACCAAGCCTTCTTGATGGTAGAAAGGATAAAATCTATTACCAGGGAAAGCTTCTATTCATGGTGTAACCCCCAAAGCATATATAATCAAAGAACTGATGTATTTCCACAAAGTATTATCTAGTTCTCCTTTTGAAGGAGGAGAGATTAGCAGGGTCACAGAGAGGACTAGGAATGGGGTGGGTCCCCAGGAGACTGGCTCCGAAAAGCATGGAGTTTAGTGACACCCACCTTCTCCCTTCTTCCTCGAAGCTTCTGTGCCCTTTTCTCTAGTCTTCTGAATAGAACTCCAGGGTAGGCTGTTTGGAATCAGCATAACAGTGTGGGTAATTATAATAATCATTTTGCATGCATGTAGCTCTTTAGTTCCAAAAAACTCAAGGGCAATGTCGAAAGAAAAGCACAACTCTCAGAACCTTGGTCAGCTTGTAAATCAGGATTCCTTAACTAGGGGTTTGAGGCCAACCTTGGCTGTTGGAGCGTTGCCTCAGCGAATTGCCTGAAGTGGTTTGGAGAATATATTCATGCTTTCTTTTCCCCAGGAAGATGGTCCTCAGATTTATTGTGAG
>NW_022631028.1:8761037-8873163 GCF_010015895.1 Lontra canadensis
GAGGGGGGGGATAAAGTCCAAAAAAAGAGTAAAGTCCATGGTGGCAAAAGATGCATTTCTCTTTCAAAAATTAGGAGGCAATAACAAATATTTCATCATTTAATTTGATCATTTAATCACTGAAGCTGAGCGAGAGAAGAAGAATGAACATGCAGAGTATATATTTTCTGTCTCGCGGTCTCTGAGGTGAATATGCACCTATCTTAAGGAAATCATTTCAGTTTGGAGAATGTATGTGCTTTTCCAAAAGCAAATAACTTTAAAGGTTCAAAGGGGATTTAAACCAAAATATTTCAGTGACCCAAGTCCTAATTGTTTCCATTCTTTTTTGCTGCTATCACAGCTGAACAATCTGCACTCCAGTACAAAGCTGGTCCTCTCACACCTACACTGGGCTTCATGTCCCCTCGCCTTCAAGGACATGGTTCCAACAGCCCTTCCTACTGTCTTCTAGACCAGAGTTAAGCCGACCATGGCCTCTGGGTCAAATCTAGCTGGCCCCTGTTTTTCTCTTGCCTGCACGCTAAGAATGGCTTTGACATTTTTAAATGCTTCAGGAACAACATTTTTAAAAAAGAAGACTATCTATGATATGTGACAATTCTATGAAACTCAAGTTCCAGTGCCCACAAACACTTGGATGTCACAGCAAGTCAAATTGCTATGCCAGTTTCTCAGTGTTTACTCTCAATTGCTCTCACACCTCCTTCTGGAGGGGAAACAGAAAGGTTTCGGACTGGCATGGGTTCCGGGACTGCACCGGGGAGCCTTGCTTGAGAGCACCCCTCCCTGGCCTCCCCTGGCTGTGTTCCTGGCCACGGAGTGAGGATTCTGTGGAGCCAAGAGCAGCTCCCACAAGGACGCGGCATGCCCTGGGGATCCTACTCTGGGCATCCTGGACCCTGGAGACCAGACCCAGAGCTCAAGTAGGCCTCCTCCTCCGGTTCATGCTGGCCACCATGTATACCTCTAGCCATGAAGGGCACCTGTTTGTGGTGCTTTGGATGGAAAGAGAAGGGGAGAGGGCCATGGGCCTGGGCCCACTCTGCATGTCCTGCCATGTCTGGATGCAGAACTCTGAGCAGTCTGGAAAGTCTTTTGGTCATGAGCAAAGTCAATTTCAAGATAGGAAGATAGAAACTTACTTAACAGATTATTAGCTTGACTTAAAACTTTTAAATATTTGGATATATGGTTCCATTTGAACTCTTACCTGGGACCCCATAAATACTACAGGACTTGCTTAACAGAATATGGGAGAAATGATAGGACGCCATTTTGCGATTAGGTTACAGAAGACTGTAGTTTCTATCTGGGATCCTCCCTCTCATTCTTTTTTGGATTTCTGGACCTGGGGAGGCAGCCCTGTGTGTGTTTGGTGGGGGAGAGAAGCTGATGACAAGGGAATGGGTCCTGCCAACAACCATGTTGCTGGGTTTAGATGCAGGTCCTACCCCAAAGACCAGCCTTCAGATAAGTGCAGTTTAACTGTCACTGGATAGGAGACCCCAGGCCTCAGGTAATTAGCTGAGTTCTTCCCCATATTCTTGACCTAGAACCTGGGAGATAATGTTTGCTGTCTTAACACTACTAAGTTTGGGGTATAGCAATATTTGTTGCATACCAATAAATAACTAATGCTCTCACACACATGAATCTACACATTTTAAACGATCCTAGGTATATGTAAATAAAGGCATAGAAAAAAATACAGACAAAAATGATGGTAGTTACCTCAGGGGTGGAATGGGTTTGGTGTTTGTTACAAGGAGTGGTCAAAGAGATATTAGCTTTATTTGTACACTTTCAGTTTTATTTACTGAGAGAACACGTTCATGGGTTGGTGGTCTAATTAAAAATTAATAAAACAAGATGTTGTTAAGTTGTGGCTTTCCTTGGGAGAGGCAGCCAGCTTTCAGTTGCTGTGCACTGCAGCTGGAGGGTGAATGTTTGCCTCCAGAATGATCTGAAGAGGCTTCCACATGCTCCCCTTCCCCTCGTGAAACATTTATGAATGAGTTGTATTTCTAGTTCACGGCATGTTTTGTCATCACACTCCATGCCACAGTCTATGACCATTTGGAAAAAGTGTGTTGAGGCAAGAAGGAAAGGTCAAGTGAATGAAGAGAAAATGTGTTCTTGGGAAATAGGAAGATGGTTGCAGAGGGGGCCCTGAGATTTCAAAAGTCTGTGTGATTTCGTCTATCCTTATAGTATCAATGACTTAAAACAATACACAGCTATACTTCCTAAAATCCTGGAATGCCAGCCATTGGAGGGGAACTACTTTAACCAAGGTCCAAAGTGGAGATTTCCTTTTCTATCAATTGGGGATAAGCCAGAAGTCCACTAGAAAATGCATTTCTAGCTGCTAAAAGAGCAATCTCATCAGAGCAACTAATATTCATTGAACTCATACTATACATCAGGCATGTGAGCTGTAATCAACAGTTACAACCCAATATTATGAGGATGATACTACTATTAACCTGATTTTTAAGAATAGCTCATAAAAGCATACAAGTGAGATAACTTGATCAAGGTCATCCAGAAATTGGGAAAGCTAGAATCTATACCGAGATAGCCAGACTCCAGAACCTAGGCTATTAGTGGCTGTTTTGTATTCTCTGTCACTCTATCTCCTCTGTGCCTTGTGGCCCTCATCAGCTTCTTGGGTAGACATGACAGTTCTAAAATACTGTCTACAAACTCTTTAACATCCTCTTGAGAAATAGTGTCTGTTTCCTCGTTCAAATCTGGAGGACCTCTTTGACAAGAGTAATGCTTATATGACTTCTGATGCTAAGTCACTAAAGGCAGTAGAGATTTTGCCTTATTCTTAGGTACACTTGCTTTCAGAACACAGCCTCCATGTTATGAGGAAGTCTAAGCCACAGGGAGAGCCCATATGTAGGTAATATGATCCACAATCCTACTCACATTTTAGCATTTGAAGAGAATCCACCCTCAGACATATGAGAGAGAAAATCTTAGGGATGACACCAGGCCCAGCTACCATGTGACTACTACTGCATGAGAGAGCCAGTGCAAGTGTCCAGGAAAACCCCAGAAACATCAGATAATAATAAATTAACTGTTACTTAAAGCCACTAAGTTTTGGGATGGTGAATTACACAGCAAGAGAGAGCCAGACCCATGGATATCCCAGAACTAGAATTAGGCAAGGTCAATTCATGGCAAAGGATAACCAATAGAGTAAGAGAATTAGTAAAAGAAAATCTCATCCATCCACCTTACTGATCTTCCAGCCACTGCCCAGAGGTAGAACTGAAAAACTGGTTTCGCCAAGTATCTAAAAACATTTGAGTATATGTAGCAAATGAGTATAAAGCAAACACTCTACAAATATTTGAAAAACAAAACCAGTGCTGGAGAGGTCACGTTCAATGAAAGACGCCACAGTGTGAGGCAGTATTAAGTGCTGTGCAAGTGTACTTCTATTTTGCTTCGGCAACAACACCGTGAAGGAATTATGATTAGCTCTGTTCCTTGAGGTATAAGAAGCAGAGAAGTATTTACAAGTTGCTTTCATAGCTAGTAAGATGGTGTATTAGTAAGGGCAGGCTAAGGTGCTATAACAAAAAGACCGCAAAGCACACTGGCTTAAAGGAGACAGAGGTTTTCTTTTCTCTCGCCCATCAGTCCTGAGAGAGACAGCCCAGGCTGGCAGCATGTCCATGTCTTTTAATACATGGCTTCCATCTCTGAGCCCAGGAGTGTCACCCAGTTGTTGTCATCTCACCAGATGACAGAAAGTGTAAAGGACCCAGGAACACCTATACATTCCTTTAAAGGATATGAACCAGAATTGGCACACAGCACTTTTACTCACAGCTCACTGGCCAGCACTAGCTCACCAGGAAACTACACTGGAGCTAAGGGTCTTACCAAGATGTAAGCCATCTCAGTTTATGCATTTGCCTAGTATATCAGTTAGCTTTTGCTGCATAATAACCATCCTCAAACATACTAGCTTAACATGATATAACATGTATTATTTCTCATAGTTCTCTGAGTCAGTTGGGTGGCTCTTCCGGTCTAGGCTGTCTTTCAGAGGTTAGCAAGTAGCGAGGCTGGGTTTGGTTGGTCTAGGATAGCCTTACTCACAAGACTAGTGACTTCGCAGGCCAGGTGGCGTAGGGACTCTCTGCTGACGGAGGAGAGCCACCCTGTGGCCTTCCATCCTTCAGCAGATTGTCTTGGTTTCTTTGCATGGTGGTTTCAGTGTTCCAAAGAACAGCAAGAGAGAGCAAGACCTAATGTCCAAGGGCTACTTGTGTCAGATCAGTTATTGTCCCCCTGGCCAAAGCAAGTCCCTGTGCCACGCCCAGGGCAGGTGGGAGGATGGGTCCACAGGAAGGCATGAATACAGGATGGTCGGAAAAATGTGTGGGTCATTCCTGCTGCTATCTACCACACCTTGCAAAGCACCCTGGGCACCTATCTCATTCCAGGGTATTGCTGTGGGACTGTTACAGGCATGGCAGGGATATTAGTGTTCTGGAGATTCAGGTCCTGAGTATCTCCCAACCTGCTTGCACTTTGAGCATGAGGTGAGATGCACGCATTGAGTACACTCTCTCTTGACAAGTTGACTTGCTTCTTGTAAGTGACTTGGTAGGCATTATATTATGGACCTGTACACTCTACGACCTGGTACCTGTTATGTAGAAAAAGAAGCGATAAAAAAGATTTTGGGGGAACCTTTGGTGACAAGCTTCAGTGTACACCCATCCCCCATACTCTGCTGTCTCTGTTCAGAGTGATACTGGAGAAGGTAGGTGGTAGGTTACCTGGCTACTGAGCAATAGCATTGAACTCGAACTTGGGAGTTTGAGGTCACCGAGTCTGACATTTTTGGTCCGGGACCAGGGTCCTGTATCAATGGCAGTAGATAAGGTTTTATTAATTAGGGTGGTGATTCTCAACTCCCACTGTGCATTAGAATCACCTGTCGAGCTTTTCAAAAGCTAGGGTCACCTGCACTTGCCACCAGAGTAAGGGAAGAGGAATCCTTGGGGGAGGGGCCCAGACATTTTGTGTTTGTTTATCTAGAAGCTCTCCCAACCCCATGACTCTTATCTGTTGCCATTGAAAGCACTGAATAAGAGTGTTTCCCTCTCAGAGAGTTAGGAGGCTGGTCTTTACTCATTCATCCTACCTGCCAGCTGGACAGTTCAACTGGCAGCAAGAAACAGAAATGGCAGATGTCCCAGTAGGAAGGATCCTAGAACTCTGAGCCCTCTAGATGGACTTACGGTAGAGACCCTTTAGGGAACCCAACAGAGGGGGGCATGACCATACTAATGTAGAAACAGGTCTTCCGATCTGCTCAACCAAAAGTACGCCATTCTTGGGTGATTTCCAATGGAAACCAAGAGAGCAATATTCCAGCTATCAGGTTGCCTTGGGCAAAGGGTTTAATGAACAGGACCTCTCTCTGATTAAGAGAAAAGACAAAGGGAGTCTAGTGTGAGTGCCAATGGAGGAAGGGCAATAAAATGGTAAAACACTGCTATTCCATTGCCAACAGCAGCAGGCAATTGCTGGGCACCCACTGGTACCAGTGCTGTTATAGCTCTGGATACAATAGCCAGGCCTGTAGCTTTGGCCAATCCACAGTGGTATCTGTGGCCCTGGGCCAAGGGCTCAAGGCAGGGGGCCTGGTTCTCACTGTTTTCCATCTGCCCCTTACTCTGTGTGACTCAAGACACACCCAGTTCTCCTGGCCACCTCCCTCTGGCACCCTCCCAGGCCTGCCAACCCCCGGGCAGCATCCTCTACGACTCCGCGCCCCCCCCCCCCCGCCCCACGCACAGCACAGCGAAAGTTACCCGAGCTGTGCTTACTGCAGGGAGCAGCTGTCTATCTGGAAAGAAAATGGCTTCGGAGTCAGGTGTTCCCGAGCTCAGATCAGAACAAGGTCACCCACTAAGCTCTGAGACTTTAAGCAAGTCATTTATCCTCAATGAGTATTAGCTTCCTCCTCTGCCAAGTGGGGACAATCTCATTATAACAACCCTGTAAGACCAGTGCTCAAGTGACCTAAGGTATGAAAAACATCCTGGGTGGGACTCAACGGTAGTATGGATTTAATCTCAGGACTTCACAACTAATCAAAATATGCCTTCTGGCTTCTAAAATATTTGCATTTTAAAAAGAAACTAAGAGTTCCCTGGAGAGAGCTCTATGGGTTGGGTCTTTGGAGGCACGGTAAGAATTACCTTGGGACGTCCTGCATCTGGCCAGTTAATGGGAGTCTAATTGGAAGAAGGATGCACTTTGGAGGCCTTCAAATCCCACCTTGTGGCTTGTGTGCAGACTGGACAACCTGTTTCAGAATCACCCAGAGAACCTCCTCCCTGGGTGAGTGGGTATGGCAGAAAAGCTGAATTTCATTCCACCCCCTTCAGGGATTCTGATGCAGGGTACCTCTGAGGAGGTCCCCTTCCCTTCCTCCACGTAAGGTCCTGCTGAGGGGATTTCTGTTTCAATGAGCCAGTGCTCCAGGAATCCATTTGGTGAAACAAAACCAAAGATGACTTCCGGAAGTTTTTCACTCGTGAGAGACATTTCTTCAGGTCAGCCCAGCTGGTGCAAAGCTGGTTTCTCACACCCTGAGTAACCTTTCAGAGCCACCCTGCCTTGTTTTGAATGGAGAGGATTAGAAAACAGTTACAGAAAATTTTCCTATGCATCATGTCACCAAAAATAGCCTTTTATTTTCTTCTTATCCAATGATGAGAAAGGTTAACAGCAGTCTAAAAGCAAAGAGTTGAGAAACTCACACTTTAAAAATGCGGATGAGTAGAAGTCAAGCTCACGCTTCCTGGGCCCATCTTATCTTTGGCTGGGGTGTTTACCTTTGCCATGACTGAAGGGTCCTGTCACCAAGAGACATTGTTGACAGGGGCATTTGGGTTATTCAGGGGAATTCTGAAGTTCCTGGGTTTATTTGCACAGGTTCCTTCCTCCACCCCCGCCCCACCCCCAACCGTCCCTGGGGAAGCCCAGAAAGAGCAACTGGCAGCTATTGCCAAGTCCCACAGATACCTGAGCCCGAATGTTCCTAGCAGATGTCACAGTCTCTTGGACAACATTTAGGGAGGCCATTTGGAGGGATGGATCTGAGTAAGGAGCCCAATCATCATTTAAACTGGTTGGTGTAGCCAAAAAGGGAAGTCATTGACTTAGGTAACTGGGAAGGATCTGGGAGTAGTCCTCAAAATTTAAGGCAGGACTTCAGGATTAGAGCTGGTGCTCCGTGTTCCCAAGCCTAAACCTTTTCCTTACAGGCTGTCTCTGCTATTTCATTCTCTCAGGCTACCATTTCAAAAGGCTTCCTCCATGCTATGGGAAGGTGACATGCAGCTCCCCGCTGACACAGCCTCTCACCCTTGTCATCCTTTATCTCACAGAATCTACAGTTGATCTCCAGGAGGGACTCCAATTGGTCCTTCCTAGGTTCTGCCACTACTCCATGGACCAATCAACATTGCTGGCTGGGTGGGATATGAGGATCGGCCAGACTTGACAAGCTCACATGCCCATTTCTGGCCCAGGTAGAACAATATGGGACCTTCCAAAAAAGGTCAGTGGTAATACTTGCTGGACTGGTAAAAGCAGCAAAAGTGATGACCATCCATTTTGGGGGCAAGAGACTTACCCAGGACCAACTAAACCTACCTCAGGGCACAGCAAGAGGGGGTAGCTAAGAGCAGGTGCAGTGAAATTGCTCCTACAGTTTTGATCAAATTTGGGAAGATTTCTTAATAGAAGTGGTCATGGTGGGGTGCTGGGAGATGCAGTCAGTCGAGCATCCAACTCTTGGTTTTTGCTCTGATCTCGGGGTCATGGGATCAAGCCCTGCATTGGGCTCTGTGCTCAGTGTAGAGTCCGCTTGTCCCTCTCCCTCAGCTCCTTCCCCTGCTCACACTCATTTGCTCTCTGTCAAATGAATAAATAAAATGTATTTTTTAAGATTTTATTTATTTATTTGACAGAGAGAGAGAGAGACAAGCAGGCAGAGCAGCAGAGGGAGAGAGAGAAGAAGGCTCCCCACTGAGCAGGGAGCCCAATGCGGCACTCGATCCCAGGACCCTGAGATCATGACCCAAGCCGAAGGCAGAGGCTTAATCAACTGAGCCACCCAGGTGCCCCAATAAATAAAATCTTAAAAAAAAAAAGTACCCATGGCATAACTTCCACAGAGAGCTTAAAAAGAAGGTGGGCTGGGGGATTTATGACTGAGTCCTATGTGTTATTTTTAAAGGGCAAAATATAAAACTATCTTAAGTATCCAACAACAGGGGGCTGGTTTATGAATTATAACACATACCCATAACATAACACCAGCAAGAAGATTTAACGGCTGAATACAATGGTAATGGTAAAGGTAGGAGGCAGGACAACTATCTACCATGTACTTACCTCCCCTCAAAAAAAAAAAAAAATTAAACAGAAAAATAGGCCTGTTAATCACAGCTGCCTTCAGTTTGGGTATTATGTTCCCTCCACCTCCTTATCCCTTTATGCTTTTTCTTGTTTTGGTTTTGTTTGGTTTGACTTTCTCTCTTCTCCAGTGTGTACATCTTCCTTTTGTAATGAGAAATAAACAAAACTGTAATACTGTCCTCAACAAAACTGAAATGTAGAGACTTCAGAATCACTGGAGGAGATAAAAAGAAAAACTCCCCGAGTCCTAGAAGAGCAATTCCCAAGAGCTAGGGCAGGGAGGCGGTGATGGACACGGCGGACAGGTGGGGAAGGCAGGACCCTGAGATGCTAACAATCCTTCTCTTTCTTCTGGTGGTAACATTTTCCTAGTTTACATAGGTTATCTCCGTTCACTCTTTCCAGTAATTCTAAGAAATTAGCACAATTATTTATTGCATCTCTCTAATGAGGAAGCTGAGTTTCGGGGAGGTTAACAGACTTGTCCCAGTTGCACAGCATGCAAAGTGCGGGAGCTGCGATGGGAACTTTGCTCTTTGCACAGCAGCAAGAGGAAGTGTGGTCAGGGACTTTATTTCTCAGCTATCACACTGAGATGTCTTCAGGGGAAGGTGCAAGAAAGATTTCCCTCCAGTAAACACGAAAGGATGCAAGAACCTCCAAAACCCTTGTGAGAGTGTGAAATAACGAGAGTCCTTGAAACAGAAGCCAGAGTTTATAATCCCAGACAAAGGTAGAACTCGAGGCAGAAAGACAACAGAGTCAGGCAGAAGAGCACCTGGCAGAGCATCCGTCCAGCTTATGGCTTTCAAGGATGAGGCCATGGAGGTGCAGAGAGGCTAGGTGACTGGCCCAAGGTCACAAGGCAAGTGAGTACTGTTGCTGAAGACAGTCCATGCTTGTCACTAGCAATGCAGTGCTCCTGGGGGGCTCTCATGTGGCAGTGCATCTTCTGCTATATAAGGAAGCAGGCACCTCGGTGGAATGAAGCATCTGTGCCTGTCTCCTAGAAACACGTATCCCAGAGATGGATCTAAAGCAACAAGGGGCTGATTTGATAAGGACTCCTTGATACCGTGCTGGAAAATCCATTATGTTTCATTGCTGTTCAAAAGCCATTCTTAAAGACATTTCTATGAAAAAGTAAGAAGAACCTTTATATATTTTTCATAAATATATATGTATATTTTTTAAATGTATTTCATTTCTGTTACCCTGGGCCTTAGGTTGCCAAGGAGACAGTTATCAGCAGAACTAAACTCTTAGTGAATAATTAATTGTCTGTTCTCAGTGAGGTTGGAGAGAACTTACTTCTCAGAGTGTCTAAATATAGGGTATGGCCCAAGACTGCTCTTGGGAAACAGAAAGGGAGTGAGGGCCTGAAGAAACAGCCAAGAGGTGGGTGTGCAGGATGGAGACTTCCCTCCTACCCCCAAAACAGAGCTAAGAGGAGTCACTGCCATTGCCAACTCAAGACCCTGACACCTGACCAGTGGGGAAGACCATGCCATGGGGAGTGCCATTTATATTTTCTTGCCCAAGAGTTCTCTTTGGTAGCCAGAGCTCTCCTGTTTCCCTGTGGTGGACCAGAAATATATAAATGGCGGTGGGGGGGCAGCCCTCAACCATGAGTGTTGGAGGGAGAACTCTCCAAAGATGCTCTCCACTGGCATCCCTCATCCCTCAGGGATTCAGCTATGCCCAGTCACATGGTTGCTCGCCAACACACCCTTTACTGGCTTCTCTCCTTTCTCTGGCTGACTCCTCTACTCCCCTGACAGTGCTTCCTGGAATCATCCCCCTGAATAAACTCCCTGTGTTCAGATCCCAGCCCTAAGTCTGCTCCTGGGGCAACCTAAGCCAGATGGTCACATTATGATGTGAGTGAGATGGTGGGTGGCAGGAGCTGGAGCCCTGCTTCCCATCCACTGTTCTCTTCTACCCTCACGCATTAAAGGGTAGTCCGTGAAACGGGATGTCCCGAGCTCTCCTTCTCGTTTTTGCCAAGTGTCGTACAGATCACATTCGCCTCAACTCAAATTGCTGGGTGTTCAGAACACAACTTGCACTCCAGTAAATGTGAAAGGATGTGAGTGGCTCCCAAACCCTGGTAGGAGTCCTTTCAATGTATCTCAGAACTCCTACTCCTAGAGAAGGGTATGACCATGACAGAGAAAGGCCCCACTGGTGCAGGATTTGTTCTGGATCGGAGAGGCACCTGCGAGAGGATCATATCCAGTTTACCACCGAAATCGCTACAACTCAGCTTCAGCCTGGGCTCACCGGCTTGCTCCAGCTAAATGTGCAGAGGAGACGTGAATAGAGAAAACCCTCTGAACCTAGCATCTTCAGTCTGGACCTCTCCCGTTCAATTGCTTCTCATTTAAAGAGCTGCAAATCCCAGCTGAGACATAGCATAATCAGACATCTATTTGGTGTATGAAATAATCCTGAACACCTGGAAGGTGTTCAACTAACTAACTCAGGCTTAACTAACTAACATTCCTTTTTATGTAGAAAAGAACTTTAGGTTATTATTAATCCCATTCTGCAGCTCCATTATGCAAAGGACTTTATAGTACCTTGGGAGGGACTGAATCTTCTGGAGCCATCACTGGTGCATAGAAGCAGGAGCCACACTCCATGCCTCCTCAAACATACAAATTAGCCACTTTCCCCCTAAACCCTTACTCAATTCTATGCTATGGAATATATATAGTGTTAGGACAGAAACCTTTGTTCTTCTCCAGTTCATTTCAAAATCTGTTCATGAGCTAACGGCATGAAAATTTTCTCCATGGGCCGAAAAAGCTGCCTATGGTAGACATTTGATAATACAGTGATGTTACAGGAACACTCAGAGAGCAGCGACTTTCTTTGCCAGCACTCTAAAAATGTCCCAACCTTTCTAGATTGTTCAAACGGAAACTCTTCTGCCCACCCACCCCCTCAAGGTTTCTAAAAGAAGAGTTGTCTTGCCAGCACTAATGAGGCTTAGACTGTGGCTATCCATCTACTTCCCACTGGCAGCATGGTTGACTTCTGTCACAGGGGAGAAAGAAGGGTTTTGATCATTTTGCACAATTACCAAGGTGAGGCAAATCTAACAGAGGGAGAATATGTTTATTATGAAACTCAAAACAACTTCCGGATACGTGGGCGGAAGCGGGGAGAAGCCAAGAGTATAGGCAAACGGTCTTGAGTTCAAGTTCCTAACTGAACTGGCGGTTCCCCAGCTGAGGGACCTCCGGCAAGTTACTGTACCTCCCTGAGCTTTGGTTTCCTCAGACAGTCATTGGAGGGATTTTAAGGAGATAATACACATCAAAAGTGCAAAGCTCAGGGCCTGGCCAGCAGTCACGGCTTCCTGTAAATTGATCATATCTCATCTCCTCTTGTTCAAGTGAATGAAGCATCACCCGAAACAAGAGAGCAGGAAGGGGATTGTGGACATTTGTTTTTGCCTGCCTATCACTCCTCCTTCCGGGGACACAGTTCCTTTTTCTCCAATAATAACCATTTTTATATTTGTTGAGTGAGGCCTACTGCCTGTCTTTCCAGCCAGGCGGGAAGGAGTCTCAGCCTTCGACCAACCTCCAACCTGTCCCAATCACAATGGGAGGATCAGGAAAGGACCCATGTGTCAGGCAGCCTCCCTTCTGAGACCTCCCTGGAACTTTCGTCCAGTGGGAGATCTCATAAGAGATCCGTCCCGGGCTGAGCTTGTCGAGTGTGAATTTTGTGCACCTCACAGCCACCTTTCCCTCCAAATCTATCAGGGTTTCCTCAGACAGGCAGAACTGGTGGAAGATAATATATCACTGGGGATTTATTAAGGGGATGTAGCCTCTTGCAGTCATTAAGAATGGTTCAACACTGTGCGGCTGTTCTTTCTGTGTCTGGTTCAGGAACCTGACACCTGCAGGGTGGCCTGTCAAGAAGAAAAGATGGACGGGAAACAAGAGAAGCAAGGATACACTGAATTCTCTGAGGATGGGCAGAAGTTCATGTGGAGGGAAGAGGACTGCATTCCTCTCTTCCCACCTCCCAAGCCACCCTCACATCAAATGATGGAATTAAACTGGAGGCAATGCTGGCCTCCTTCAGCATAGAGCTGGCCATGCACTTGGCCCAGGAGTCAGAGAGGCTGAAGGAGGATCTGGTAGAAGTTGGCAATGCTCTGAGCCCAAGCCCACACATGGGGGAGCAGAACAGGAGCAAGACGAGCAAGCCATGAGAGCAGCTCCTGGCCAGCGCTGGCCTTCCCAGCATGAAAAGAATTAGGACGGCTCCACTTCCAAATCTCATACAAAGTATCCCTGTGGCTCATATTAACCCAAGACAAGGCAGACAAGTAAATTTGGGGAAAGGTGGTTCTAGCATCTCTAAGTGGTCGAAAAACATCAGCTGTACTGGCTCTACGACAAGAACCCATGCAGGAGATGTGGGGAAAGCAAGAGCCCTGATGATAGCATTTCAGCCTCTGGATCCAGTCAAGTCTGAAACTGTAACTACCCCTAGGATTTCCAGTGATGTAAACTGTTTGGCTGATGCTGGTTTTGAATTGGATTTCTGTTTCTTGACAGTGAAAGTGGCCTGACCAATAGAAGTACCTAGTTCAGCCACAGTTATAGTAATTTGGTTTCCAGTTGTGTCAGAATTCCAGTAAAGTCTCTAACTTTGGCATCACAACTAGGAATAAAGCCTTGGGTGATGGAGAATGACAAGTACACAGCACTTTGAGTTTTGATGGGTAGAGAATTTGCTAAGCAATGGCAAGAAGGCTATGTATAAAACACTATTAATACCTGCTATGAACACACTCCCAAGCCCCAGGTATAACCTTTGTAGGAGGTAAGCTGGCAGATAGTAAGAAGCCAAAGGGACACCTAGACAGTACCTCCCCAGGTGGGGGGCCCCAGGCCCCCATACTTCAAATTTTCATTCTTATTTTGCAAGTCAAGAAACTTCCTCTGGTTGGTGTGCATATAATGGGTCATCTTTGCAAGGGGCAGGGGGAGGCTGACTCCCTTACTATATCTTTAAGAGATTGATAAATAAACCCATGTAAATTAATTTATAAGGGAGGATATATTTTTCCAGCAACTGGAATTCTTATACTCTTTACCCAGGACACATCTTTCCCAGAGACAGTTCACCTAGGATGATGAAGATTAGGATACTTTTCTTGGAGAACACAGAATACTTTGAGGGAGATTTTACCCAAATACTGGATCAGTCTGGTAAATGACTTTCCTTATTCTCCAAAAGTGGATAGTTTTATCCACTTGTTCTATTCATGAAAACACTGATTTTTATGATAAGCCTCTTGAGTATTTCCCAAATTGTGCACTGTCCCGGTTACAGATTACCTCTTAAGGTATCATATACAGATGTCCAACCTCATTGTTAAGAGGAGGCTTTTAAAAAAACAAGGTTTTGGAAAAAAAAATCTTTCCTTCTCCCTCTTCCCTAGGAAAATTGTTTCTCTACTCACACCACTTCTGACACCAAATGTGTGGGTTTTCCATACTAAGCAATTCTCCAGTTCTCCACAGACACCCACTGGCTGTCCTATGATGTAATTCAAACCTGATGCTAGTTAGCACAGACTCCATAGGTTAAGGGACAGTCCCACAAGACCTCAGACACCAATCACAAGTAGTATGGGTCCTCAGGTTACCCACACCACTGTCTGACTTGGCTATACAAATCAAGGATTCCTAGGACTGTCTCCTTAAGTTCAAAAACTGGCTATAATAGCTCATAGAAGTGAGGGAAATATACTAGTTATACTCACTGTTTCATTATAAAAGATACAGATGAACTCCAAGATGAAGAGGTATATCGGGTGATGTCTGGGAGGGTCCTAGTCACAGGAGCTTCTGTCCTCATGGAGCTGGGTTGTATGCACTCCCGACACGTGAATGTGTTCACCAACCTGGAAGCCCTCTGAACACAGGGATTTTTACAGAGGCTTCATCCTGTAGGCATGACTGATTATTAATTCAGTCTGTAACTCCGCTCTCCTTCCCTGAGGATGGAGGGTGGGGCTAAAAGCTCCAAGCTTCTGATTATGGCTTGGACATTTTGGGAACCAGCCCCTATCCAGGAGCCCATCAAGACTTACCTCATTAGGACAAAAACCACTCCTACCACGTAGGAAATTCCAAGGGATCTAGGGGCTCTATATCAAGAACCAGGGACAAAGGGCAAATACATACTTTTTGTTTTTTTTAAGATTTTATTTATTTGAGAGAGAGCGAGCAAACACACAAGCTGGGGGGGAATGGACAGAGGAAGAGGGAGAGAAGCAGATTCCCTGCTGATCAGAGAGCCCAATGTGGGGGGTGACCCCAGGACCTGAGATAATGACCTGAACCAAAGGTAGATGCTTAAGCAACTGAGCCACTGAGGCACCCCCAAATATATACTTCTTAGTATAACACAATATCACACTTTCCAAGCCTTTTAGGTACCAGGCAATGTGTACCCATGAATGGAGAACAAATAAATGTATGACAGAGACATTCCCTCAAACGGCTCAACGAATCAACTGCATTCTAGATACCATTTTTCTAATTACACAACCAAAAATCCCATTACTTTTCAGAAAGCCTTCTCCCACTCCATGGTGAGCCTATTATCTTCCAAAGCCCTGTATGTTTTCTTCCTCTATATGTAGTAAGCCTACAGCTCCCTCTATCCATTCTTTCCTTCAGTGGATGTCTTACAAATTTCTATTTTCTTCCAATTTCAAAAATAATAAATACAGCATGCAGAATATTTAGGATACTATGCCCCCTACACCCCCATTTTTTTAAACTACTTTTACTCTCAGGTAGTGACTTTCTCAAGGATCAGGAGGCTCCTTGTCCGCTAACTGCAGGAAGAGCAAAGAAGTGGGAAGATGGGATGGATCTTAGACCCCTCTCGGCCGTTTGTTCCCACTCCTCTGCCCTGGGGAACAGACCACCTTTACCTCTCACCAAGAGGCTACAGTTGCTCTGTTAACAGGTCTTGCTGCTTCTGCCTTTGTGTGTCCCCTTCACAGCAGCGAGCATGTCACTTAAAATGAAATCAGATCGCTCCACTTCCTTGCTTAAAGCCCCCCATGATTGTCCACCACAGCTAGAAAGTCACCAAATGTCACCACTCCTGGGAAGGCCCTCTCCACCATCCTGAGGAGGTCTCTCTCTACCTCTTTCCCATGGTTTTTATCTCCTTTTCTACTTTATTTTCCATCTTTGGACTTATGGAGATCTTTGAAAACACACTGCTTGATTCTAGTTTATAGCTGGCACCTCCTTCCCCCAAGAATGTTGATTCCCTCAGGGCGGATTGTTGAGAGACCCCATAGCAGAGTGGGTCTGTTAGCTTCCTTTGGACCTGGGGGTGGGGGTGGAGAGTAGGTCAAGAGCCCCAGGAGCTTCACCATGCATTGTTGATTTCCTTTAGCCCTGCCCTCACCTTTCTAAATAATGTTTTCTTTATCAAACTCTCCTTAATTACCCCGGCAAATGGGCCATCTCTTCCCTAGCAGGTGCTTGACTCAAGTTTGAACTTGACTTCTGCCAAAGGCCAGTCCTCTGCCCTTTGTGCAGGCACGAGGGCCATTACTGGCCTCCTGAACAGTGAAGGCTTTTCCACTTCCCTCCAGGGCTTGGCATCTTGTAGGCACAGGCATTATGAGTTAATGTATCTCTAAAAATTAACCACTGGATCAGGTCCTTTATTTATAGCTCATTTTTACAAATGTGAATTAAAGTGGGCCAGTCTTATGACATACTCAAATTTATTATCCCCACTTGATGGCTTGGATAGTTAAATACTTCAGTGAATAAACTTAGAATTCATTAAGTCTCATTTTCTCATATCTCATATATTTGCAATCCACTCTCCTCCCTGCCAGTTTTCAAACAAGAAAATTAAGCCTGGCTCTGAAATTTATGGATGTATTCTTCTAATATTCCTTTAATTAGAAACTCATATGTGGCTTCCTAAGCAAGCCACCCATGAAGATAACTTATATGAATGGGGCCACCGTATTGTCTGACGGCCTCCTAATTCCAGTTTTCTTTTGTAGCTCTCGTTAGCTCTGAAGCCCCATGTAGGGCAGGTTCTATGGAAACACAGCCTGCGAGGGCTAACTTTTCACCTTCAGGTTGACCTGGGAAAGTTTGGTAATGGTTTATTGGTTTAGTTTTCACTGCTGAATATTAATAGAGTAGAATTATAGATACTCAGCTCTGGGCAGCACAGTGCTTCTAAGCTCGTCTGGCGATCACAGTTAATTGTATTGTGGGAAAGTCTACCTTGCCTTCTTTGGTTTTTAGATATATGATCTATCTAAACCATTCTGTGCCCACCTGTGCTAGGTAAGGCCACCATTTTGGATAGCCTGTTGACTACTGCAAGACAGAGGGGAGAGGAGAGAGAAGGAGAGAACATGGCACAGACCCAAAGAGAGGGGAGGGGAGGACAGAGGAGAGAAACAGGGTATATGGAATATATCCAGTATGGCATTAGATGGGTGCTTGGGTTGTCCATGTAACCCTATTAAGTGTGCCTAAAATTACATATTATTCCAAGATCAGCTGCTAATGTTGGGAACCATCTGTGGTGTAGGCCTTAGGAGTTAGAGATGCCTAAGGCTTTTAGATCTAAAAGTATTTGGCCTGACACTTAAAGAAGAGCATTAGAGAGAGTAGAGTCAGCCAACAAATGTCTATTCATCTCCTATTATAGGCACTTCTGGTTTCAGATGCCAGAGATAGCCCCACCCAGGCAGCTAATGCTTTACACGGTGCTCGTTATGGGCCAGGCCTGCTTCTGAGGGTTTCATTTCTATGAACTCCATTTAATCCCCACAGCATGCTGGGAAGTAGGTTCTAATATCATCTCCCAGCCAAACACAAGGAAACGAAGGCTCTGCAAAGTTAATGTGCCCAAGGTTACAAAGCCAGTATATGGGAGAACAGAGATTTGACCTTCAATAGCAGGATTCCAGGGTTCATGCTCTTAACCACTGTATTTCTTAGGATTCTCCAGAGAAATAGCACCAACAGGATATATATATCCATATATATATAAAGAGAGAGAAATGGATTGGTTTTAAGGAATTGGCTCATGTGATTGTGGCAAGGAAGAGCTCCTGTCCAAAGCCAGTCTGCTGGCAGAATTCCTTTTTGCTAGGGGCAGGTCAGTCGTTTTTCTAGTCAGGCCTTCAAATGATTGGATGAGAACCACACATGTATGGAGGGCAAATGGTTTTGCTCAAAGGTCACTAATTTAAATGTGAATCTTATCCAAAAACAATTTTCACGGAAATATCCCAAATAGTGTGTATCCCAGTATCTGAACACTAATGGGCCAGCCAATATGACATAAAATATTAACCATCACAGCCATGGCCATGGATTAAAGTGTGTCTTCCCCAAAAGACAGAGTGAAGTCCTAACCCCCAGAACCTAAGAATGTAAATTTATTTGGATATGGGTCATTGAAGATGTCAGTTAGTTTAGATGAGTTCCTACTCAAACAGAGTGGACCAATATGGCTGGTGTCCTCATAACAAGAGGGAAGAACCCTGAGAAAATGTCCATGTGAAGACATATAGACACAAGGAGAATGCATGTGGAGACAGAGGCAGAGTCTGCAGTTATGCTGCCACAAATCAAGGCACATCGGAGGCTATTAGAAACTAGATGAGGCAAGGAAGATGTCCTCCAACAACTAACTTCAGGCTTCTGGTCTCCCAAACCATGAGAAAATAGATTTCTGTTACTTTAACTAGTTTGTGGTATTTTGTTACAGCAGCCCTAGGAGTCTAATACAACCCTGCCCTCAGGGAACCTACATTCTTGGAGAAAGGGAGCAGGCAATGATCATGAGACTACATGGGGACCAGAGGAATCATAAAAGACTTTTTCAATGCTAAGTTTGTAGGGTGGAAGGCTTCAGGCATATGGTGGCTACTTGCTGGCTATACTGATCAGGGTTCGCTCAGAAAAGCAGGACCTTTAAAAAGATACACATTAACAGAGATTTATTATAGAGATTGGAAGAGCAGTCTAAACAGTGTATGTGAGGCTGCTGTTTCTGGCTGGTACTGGAACCTAAAGTCTGCAGGGCAGGTCATTCAGAAGGAAAGGTGGACATGAAGTGGGGGAAGCAAAGATAAACTGAAATCTGTGAGGGGAATGTCTTGGCAGAGGTCTGACATTGAGATGATAGCAGAACAGACTTGAGGTCACCTAACTTCCTACTGAGTCCTTCCTATTACTCCATCGTATCTTTTTTAGAAGCCTAGAATTTTTTTCTTCCGAAAGAAACCTTGAAGACTCCACCAGATCGGTAGGAGCTAAAAAGTATTAACTACTCAATGCACTTTAATTAAAAAGTGATTCTTTTCTAGAAGGAAGTACAGTCAAATGTATTAGGGCTAGTTATTTTGTAATCTGGGGACTTGCATTAGTCAAAAAGTTTTTCTTCTTTGCTATGTTTTCCAAGTTTTCTATGATGATCAAAGCCATGTTTTAAAACAAAACTTAAAGTAACATTCTTCTTCAGAAGAAAAAATCTCAGTTCACATCTGAACCAAGTATCCTTCTTAAGCAGAACCTATGTGCCTTTGCTAGCTCGCTGGTCTGGGCTGGCAATCAAATAAAGGATAAAGTCAGTGGTTTTAGAATTTGTGGCAATTCCGAATCCTTGTATTGAAATTCTGTGTCTGACTTTTGGCCCCTATCTAATCTCTAGTTCATTCATTCACCCCTACTTTTTTTTTTTTTAAGATTTTATTTGAGAGAGTGAGTACATGCATGAGTGGGGAAAGGGACAGAGGGAGAAGCAGACCCCTGTGCTGAGCAGGGAGCCACAAGAGGAGCTCAATTCCAGGACCCTGAGATCAGAACCTGAGCCAAAGTCAGACACTTAACCGACTGAGCCACCCAGGTGTCCCCTTCACCTTTCAACCTCAGCTTTATGTAAGGAATGGGCAAGTTTAGGACCAGATCATCCCTAGCCTAAGAAGCACAGCAGTCCCTAGATCCAAAATGTGGTTGGTTTTGCATCAGGTCATTCATGCTACTGGTTTCTGCATCAATCATGTATTAGTGTAAATACCTACCCTACTAAGTAAGACTCTATGGCCCCCTACCCTTCTACACCCTTCCCTGACTTACTGAATGCAATTCATTCCTCCAGAATGCAAGCTTTTCCCAATTCAATCATTCACTGAATCAACATACTGAGCTCCTACTACGTGCCAGGTACTGAGACAGGCAATGTAATGCAACGATTTTTGAAAATGACATGATCTGGTCCCTGAGGGTTCCAGAAATCCATCATCTGCTATTCTATAACACAATTCACGTCTTACATGGTAGTAAATCACAGTGGTTAACAGTCTGGGCTTGGGAGTCAGACTGCCAGTGTTTAAATGTAAGGCACCACCTCTTACTGTGCCCACACATGACTGTGGGCAGTTTGATGGATTTTTCTAGGCCTCATGTGTCAGTTACCAAGGATGAGGACAACAGGAAGATCAGCTCCCATTTATTGTGTCCTTACTAAGGGCTGGGCCCTGGGCTCTTGCATGTCCATTACCTTCTCTCATGCTCACCAAGCCCCCAGGGAAGTGGCTACTTTCATCATCTCCATTTGACATGGATGGAAGTTAGTTTTAAGAGGTCACATTCACATTACTTACTAGCAAAGGGGAGAATGGTTGGTGAGTGACAGCTGAGGACACCTATGCACTACACCTGAGTGGCTATGGGCCCCTTGGCCACAGCCATGGTGGGGGTGGCACCCGCCTGATCCTCGGCACTGAGCTCCGGAAGGCACACAGAGAGCCAGCGCAGACCACAAAACCTGCTGTCCAGGGTGTATAAATTAAACATGTGCCTCCTGCCCAGGGGAATGACAACTTCCTTGTGATTACCTCACTGTGAAAAATGTTAGCCTTCAAAAGGGGTTCCTCCATTCTGATTCGGTTAGCACTCACACAGAGGCCAGCTACCAGGGCTCCCTGGCCTGCTGGGGATGCTGGTGAGGCTATGGAAAGAATCCCCCAGGTCCCCACTCCCTCCACTCTCCCCCACTCCAGTAGCTCTGTTTTTAGATCTAGGCTGCAGGGCGCATCACCTGCCCAGGTATCAGTCACGGATGCATTGTGTCTGAGGGTATTAGTTCCCTAAACAACCCTGGGATCTAACTCAGACAGACACGTGTTTTCTGGAGGAAAACATGGGCCACTACACAGTGGGGAAGGAGAGAAGAAAGAGGGAAGATGGGCAGGAAGGAGAAGAAGAGACAAAAAGGGATGAGAAGGAGGGATGTGGCAGGAAGGGGAGAGAGGCAGGGCACAGTTCATGGGAGAAGCCTGTGAAAGGATCTGCCTCCTTCCTGTTTCTTTAAAACTACAAACCGCTGAGTTGAGCTAGAGTATTAGAACTCACAGTTTCAGAGTGGACATTGCCTCAGTGGTCAAAGGAGGGAAGGGAGCTTGTAGACCGAGCTCACTCCTGTAGGAGCTGTGATAAGGCAAAAGGAAATGGAGATTCTATGGCAGAGGGAAGTCAGAATTCCACACAGCAAGGCTGACTCTTTCCTTCCCATCTTGGGCTACAGAAACATTTCCTACATGGCTACCTCTCTAGAGGAAAAGGTACTCTGGGTCCATTGCGGCAGTGCCATGCAAGTGTGGGCCACCAGCTGGAGCTGGTCTGAGAATTCTTGGTTTCCAGCTGCTGATAATGTAAGTGAAGAACAGACAGAACATGATTAGAAATTTTTATCATGATCTAACACTGCCAAGACAGTTCTCTATGTGATCCTCAAACTTGTCTCATAGATGCTGACACAGAACATTCTGGGTGCTGATGACCGTGAACTTTGGGAGCTGTGAGTCTGACAAGTACTACTCAAGAGATTATTAATCTACCTCTAGAGTTACTACCTTGCTGTGCCTCCCTAAGCCTCAGTTTCACTGTTTGTTAACTAGTGATAAATTACCTATGTTCTAAGGACTTCTGGAAGATTAAATGAAGTAGTACACGTTAGCTGTTTAGCATTATAGCTGACAAAGGGTGTGCACTCAACACAAGATAGCTCTTCTCACTTGGTCATAGCGAACAGACAGGGCTTGCAACTTGGCTAGGAGCAAGGTGTCTCAGCACTACAGATGTCCAAGGAAGCGAGCCCAGTCTTCCAGACTTGATCCAGAGCAAGCCAAGGATATCTCCAAGTGCAAGGAGAGGGGCTGGTCACCAGCCAGGGGATGAAGATGGTAAAGCTCATCCCCTCCACTGGGAACAAGCAAATCGATGGTGAAGGAAAGCCTCAGGTCCTCAAGTGCTCTAAAAGCCAATAATAAAATTTAAAATCAATACGGAAGCTGACAGCAAACCGATGGCAGGCCCAGAGGCCAGGAATGAAGTGTCTCTGTGCTGGGAGCAGGCAGACAGCCCAGACAGCAATCCTCTGAACAGCAGCAGGCTGAGTGTCCAGGTGAAGGAGCCTTGGAGCCTGTAATTTGGCAGAGGTCCTGCCTCCCAGTCTGGCGCTGTCCCATAGATATGGGATGCACACAGGGAAAATGAGTTTGTTGAAGGAATAAAACCTGGACCCCCAACACAGTGCTGTTCTATTTATCTGATCTTTGGAGGACTACAGCTGGAGCCTGGGAAATTACGTTTTCCAGGATTAACTTTCTGCTGCATTTTAAAAACATGGAGAGACCATGCAGTACACTGTTACGGACTAAATGTTTGGGTCCCCTTCCAAATTCATATGCTGAGACCATGACCTCCAGTGTGATGGTGTTAGGAAGTGGGGCCTTTTGGAGGTAACTGAATTTAGATGAGGTCATGATGGGAGTCCTTATACAAAGGGGGAAGAGACTAGAGCCCTGTCTTGGCCATGTGAGAATACAACAAGATGGTCATTTGCAAACCACAAAGAGAGCTTCCATCAGGAATTGCATCAACCAGCACCTTCACCCTGGATTTTCCTGATACCAGAACTGTAAGAAATACATATTTGTCATTTAAGTCATCCAATGGGTGACATTTTGTTACAGCAGCCTGAACTGGTTAAGACACACAGAGACATTCACAGTGCTTCTCAGATAAGGGATTATTCAGATGCAATTATCTGTGCAAACATTTCTTGAGCTCCCCATCCCCCCATGCCACCTGTCTCTACTCTGATGTTCCAGGGACTACAATGAAATAGGACAGTCAGGAAAAGAAGTTTCTGTTCATTATGAGCTCATGACAGGTGAGGGAGACAAACAGATTATCAAATAATTCACATCCATCGAGCCAGGTGCAACAGTGACTCTGTGAGGGCCAGCAGAGCGTGCAGGCACCACCACCTGGGATGGAAGTTGGGGGTGGGAGGAGGGCAGAAGTTGCTTCAGAGTGCCAACCCTCCTCTGCTCATGCGTGTTCGAAGAACATGATGGCACTGGACTCAGGGCAGCTGCCATCATGACGTGTGTCTAAGAGGAAAAGTGCTAAGATTGCTAAGACTCTTTAGTAGTCAGTCTGAGAATGAAACCTCTTATGGGTCATGAAAGCTGAAGAAGGAAGAGAGAAGAGACTCAGAGTGAAGGATAAAGGCTGAGAGAATACATGGGTAAGAGACAGACACACACATGCAGAGGGATAGACCTACCTTAATGTGAAAGTTTTAGACTGGTCCTAGAGTCCTGTTCCCTTTGGGCATGGCTATATTTGGTTTTTGTCTTTGAATTCCCATAAGTTTCCATCTGTTAGAATGGGTAACGTTTACTGGAACTGGGGAAGTGGTTTTCTGTTCTGAACAACACAAAGAGTCTAAACTCTAGGAGTGATCTGGGAAAGCAACACTGACTCACACAAATTCAACCATACTGTCTCAGCCAAACCAAAGAAGGGGCAAAGAGAGAAATAACAATTCAATCATTGTGATTGGTGTCACATGCGTGCGTGTAAGCCCTGGCCTGAGTATGTCATGGAAGACAGTGACCCTGTCCGTCCATGAACTTTGCTTTGTGTGAGCCCTCACTGAGCTGAGAGTGCTTGCTTTGTCAGTTAATGTATATGTTTTGGGACAAGAGGAAAATGGGGAAAGGAGAGAATAATTAGCAAGCAGATGAATGAACATCCTGTTTCCATTTCTGTTGCCAAGGCTAATCATTTATTTCAACTGAGGTGCTTGGTGAATTAAAGCCACATGGAAGTTAAAAGTGTTAATTTCATGATCTAACTCTTTAGAGTAAAAACACTCACATTCAGCCTATGCTTTGAAGAACAGAAGCCAGCAATTAACTCATAAGGCTGAAACTAACAAACTGCTTCCTTTACAAGCAAAGTGCCAACTGAACCTTGATTCATGAAGTTACCAATTGGTCTTCTTGGCTTCCCATTCAGTCCACAGCCATCAGATAAATATATTTCATCATGTCCCAACATTGCCTCTTTTTCAAAGATAAATGACAGAAGTGTGGATTAAAACCAAAACCCAATGCAATATACCTGGAACGTCGAGAATGGGCAGAAAGATATGAACACAGATCAGAAGGGACTTAGGGCTTCCAAGTGAATGAGTCCACTGGGATTAAAAACTTTTTCTCTAAGCTGTGTAGGGTGAGAAGATAGTCAGGTGGCCAGTGCATCATCTTGTCCAGTTTAAACTCACTAAATGAAAACCATGTGAATGATTGCCTGGTGAGCCAGGCAAGGTCCACAATTTAGTGGCTAGAGAGGTGTGAGCTCAGTCTTAGTGCAGACAATCATCTCCTGGATATAAATGCTCAGGTCTGTAAAGGCTTCCCTTGAGCAGATGGACATTGAGGCCCACACCAAGGGTCAGCAGCCTGTGATAGAAGACTCTAGAAACCCTGCCCCCAGCAGGGAAGAGCTAAGCAGCCCCCCAAAACATACATATTTATCTCAAACTTAAAGACTTAAGTGACATCTGAATTATCCTCATCTGTTAAATTAACAAACAATAAATATTCATTTCCCTGCTAACGGGGTCTAGAATATGCCACTCCAAAATATGCCACTTATTTTGAGTTGAAGGCATGTGAGAATCAACAGATGCAGGGCAAGGTATTCTCTGTACTCTACTTGTCTGCCTAAAGGCAGGGCATAAATTTCTCTTTGGAAGGTGCCTCTCTAGGACCAGAAAAGAGAAGAGTGACTCATTACCAGAGATGAGGAGTCGACTCTGGATGACTTTGAATAAGAAGAACTTAGTAAACTAACCTATATCTTCCATTAGTTCTCCCACATATTTTCCAGGCACTGGTCCACAATTATCATCCCTTGAAGTCCAACCCCTCTCTCCTTTGTTAAAATGGCATATGAGCCCTCCAAGCCTAATCACTTCTTTGAGATTTACTTTTTTTTGGTGAACTCCTGTGCACATAAATATTAATAAAATATTTATAAATATTAATTAAATATTATAAATATTAATTAAATATTATAAATATTATATTATATATATTATAATTAAATATTATAAATATTAATTAAATATTAATAAAAATTGTATGTCTTTTCTCCTGTTAATTGGCCTTTGTTAGTTTAATTCATTGGCTCCCAAGCACTGAACCTAAGAGGGTAGAAGGAAACTTTTTCCTCCCTGACAGTGCCGCAGTACTAACCTCAAACTTCAGGGGTGCTTACTTACTTAAAGGGATAAATGTAAAAGGAGTCCCTACTCATCAGCTATTGTGAAATCAAGAAAGTTCTAGAGAATATATTGGTATGTTTATAAGAATAGCAAACATTTTTTTTCTTTTTCAAATTTTTAGAGAATGGCAAACACTCTTAAAGTCTGATGATATCAAGTGATAGCATGGATATGGCACAATGGGTGGGCACTTCTTTATCTGTTGGTGGGCATGTAAATGCAGTGGAGACTTTATGGAAGGCAATTCAATAAGCTCCATCAAAACTGAAAAATGAGGGGCATCTGGGCAGCTCAGTTGATTAAACATCTGCCTTCAGCTCAGGTCATGATCCCAGGGTCCTGGGATCCCCACATCTGGCTACCTGTTTCTCCCTCTCTTGCTCCCCCTGCTTGTACTTTCTATCAAATAAATAAATAAAATCTTTTAAAAAATATATTTTAAAAAAACTGAAAAGGGACAAACTTTTGATACAGCAATTTCTCTTCCAAGAAGTTATCTGAAGACACCCTTGCATTTATGCACAAAGTCAATATGTGAGAATTTTTACTGTAGCATCACTTTAATAGCAACACCCTGAAAACCACCCAAATATCCAGCAATACAGAAGCTGCTACAAGGAGTAGAAAGAATGAAATAAACCTCCATATTCCAATGTGGGAAGACTTCAAGGACACTGACAGTGTTTAAGCATTAAGTCACAGACACAGACAAATATTCCTTAAGTAGGTTTCAATAAAACATAATCCATAAAAGATAAGATCGAACAAACTGAACTTCATTAAAATCAAAAAACAATATTAGAAGAACCCACAGCTCTTGCACTTGATGAATGGATAAATCAAACATAGTATAGCCGTAAGATGGAATATTACTTAGTAATTAAAAGTGAATGAAATTTGAATACATGCCACAACATGGATGAACCTCAAAAACATATACTAAGTAAAAGAAGTCAGTCACAAAAGACCACATAGTGTATCATTCCAAACTCCCAGAACAGGGCAATCCATAAAAACTGAGAGTAGATTAGTAGCTACTAGGCTCTGAGGGAAGGAGGGAATACTGGATATAGGATTTTCTCTTGGGGTGATGAAAATATTCTGGATTTAAAATAGTGGTTGCAAAACTTAGTGTGGTGACAAACACTGAACTATATACTTTAAACAGATGAATTTTATGGTATGTTAGTTATATCTCACTATTTATTTATTTATTTATTTATTTCATAGACAGAGATCAAAGTAGACAGAGAGGAAGGCAGAGAGAGAGAGAGGAGGAAGCAGGCTCCCCGCTAAGCAGAAAGCCCAATGTGGGGCTCGATCCCAGGATCCTGAGACCATGACCTGAGCTGAAGGCAGAGGCTTTAACCCATTGAGCCACCCAGGGGCCCTATCTCACTTCTTAAAACTGCATTTAAAAAGACAATAATAGAGAGTGAAAAGGCAAACCACAGACTGGGAGAAAATATTTAAAATATGTATGTCCAGCAAAGGACTCATATCAAGAATATATAAAGGGCTCCTACAAACCAAAAAGAAAAAGATAACCCAATTTAAGACAATTGCCAAAAAACTTTAATAGGCACTTCCCAAAAATGATTATACAAATGGCCACAACTTATGAAGACATGCTAAACATCTATAGTCATCAGGGAAATGTGAATTGTCACCACCCGTAAAATAGAATGCCACCAATTAATACGACGTGCTGGTGAGGATATCAACAACTGGGAGACTCATTCACTGCTGGTGGGAAGATTAACTGGAGCAGTGACTTCAAAAAACTGTTTGATAGCATCTTCCAAGGCAAAACATTTATCTAACCTATGATCCAGCAACTCCGCTCCCAAATATATACCTAACAGAAATGAGTGTATCAAACAGAAATATGTCCACACCCTGTGACATCTGTTTATAGTAGCTTTATTAATAATAGCCCCACAATGGAAACAAACAAGATGTCTTCCAGTTGAAGAATGGACGAACAATGGACTACTACTTAGCAATAAAAGGAAAAAAAAAAACAAACCCAAAAATACAAAAACAAAAACTAAGCATACAAACAACAACATGAATATTTAAGTAAAAGAAGTCACTCATTACAGAGGATATATGAAATGATTCAGTTTATATGAAGTTTAAGGGAGGGGAAACTGATCAATGGTGACAGATGACAAGTCAGTGGAACAGCAGGGACTAGAAAGAGATATAGGGAGCCTTCTAAGGTGTGGCGAATATTCTGTACTTGGGATCCAAGTGATGGTCATAGAGTCAAAATTCTCACATGTTGCCTTTCTGCATGTATGCAAGGATGTCTTTTTTTTTTTTACATATGTAAACACAATTCATCGAGTAGAGTGAAAAGCAAGTGATGACAAATGTAGTCCCTATCAAAATCCCAGCTGTCTTTTTTGCAGAAAATGACAAGCTGATTCCAACATTCATAAGGGAAATGCAAGACACTCAGAATAGTCAAAACACTTTTGAAAAAGGACTCACAGTTAATTTCAAAACTTACTACAAAATTATAGTAATCAGGATAGCTTGGAACTGGCATAAGCAAAGACATATAGACCAATGGAATACAGTAGAGTCCAGAAATAAACCCTTACGTCTGTAGTTAAATGATTTTGGACAAAGGTACCAAGATAATTAAAGGGGAAAATTAAAGAGGGAAAAAATAGTCTCTATGACAAATATTGGAACAAATAGATACCTGCATGAGAAAGAATGGAGGTGGATCTTTTCATTATGCCACACACAAAAATTCAGTGCAAATAGATTTGTAAACCTAAATGGAGGAGCCAAAGCTATAAAACACTAAGAAAATAATGAAGGAAACTTGCATGACCTTAGGTCAGGCAAGGCCTCCTTACATAGGACACCAATACCAGGTGACAAAAGGAAAAAGATGAAGCGGACTTCATTACAACTAACAAATTTTATCCTTCAAAGGACACCATCAGGAAATTAAAAAGATAAGTCATTAAATTGAAGAAAATATTTGCTATAAGTGACTTAGATCCAGAACATATAAGGAGCTCTTAGACCTCAATAATAAAAAGACAAATAACCCAAAGAAAAAAAATGGACAAAGGATCCAAAGAAAATATATACATGACCAAGAGGCACATGAAGGAAAGCCCTGGATTTCATTAGCCTTTAGGAAAATGTAAATCAAAACCACAAAGAGGTACTGCTTCATACCCACGAAAATGGTATCATCTAGAAGACAGATAACAACAAGTGTTGTTCGAGACATGGATTAACCTTATATGGTTAAAAACAGAAAAGGATGTTACAAGAGTTATATCTCAAGAAGAATGTTAAAAGATATACAAGTATGACTTCATATATGTATATATAAAACAACCCATCTCTACATTTGTCAATAGGCATGAATTTGGGTGTATGTAGCTAGAAGGTAGTTCCAGAGCTATGAAGTTATTTTTTCTGGGGGTAAACGGGTCTTTGGCCATTTTGGCTTATTTGCTTCTACATTATTTCATTATTACTCTACAAGTGTGTTATCCCATATTACTTGTATAATGAAACAGAAAGTTTTGGAGAAAAAAATTGCTGACAGGCATTGTACAAGGAATGGTCTGCAGGTGATGTGGGTTTTCAGAGGAGGGAGTCACCATTACACAGTGACAATATGGAGGCAGAAGTTCATGGAAAGTTTACTTATTTGGAACTGGAAGTTTGGGTGCAACTTTCCCAGTCAAGGAGAGGATATGGGAATTCAGGAGAAAGGGGTAGCATTGTGACATGTCCAACACTGCCCAGGTCTCAGTTTTTAGAAATATATTCATTAAGCAACATGTGTTCATTTGGATATATTGCTGTGGGGAAATGACAGAAAGATGTCAGTATTCAAGAAGATTTATTTTATAAAGGAAAGAAAGGAGGAAGGTGGTGGGTTGGGACGGGGTAGGGGGAGAAGGAGGGACAGAAGCAGCAAAGACCAAAGCCAGGAGGTGAAATCCCAGTACCAGCCAAATCCATTAAGACATATAAGTTCTAGAAAAATGGAAAGGCATCAATGAAAGTTCTAGAATCCCATGCACTCTATGCAATTCAGTTCTTTTCCTGAGAGGAAACTCTCAGAGCATCCAAATAGTGTTATCTTTTTCCTTGCCAACTGTTCTCTGCCTCACTGTCTAACTAGATGTTGTAATCAGGTGCCAAGTACATCTCAGAAATGCCTGTAGCAGGGATTCTGGTTTCCTTTACAAAGAGCTGCTGGATAAACATGGAAGCATGTGTATGACTTCACCACCTGGGTCATCTTTAGCTTGAACCTTGGGATGGTTCAGGCTCATGTTTCTAGTAAGTGTGTCCTTCCATGGCTTATGCAATGTCCAGCTTTGCCTGGAAAAGTCTGAATGCAGAAGAGTTGGCCAAGCCTGCTATGTGTCTGCATTGGGTCCAACTGTAGGAGGTTTAACCCAAAGCCTAGGAATTCCTGTCCATGGTTACCAGCAATCTGTGATCACTTCACTTGTCCTGGGGTGGGAGTGAAATGTAATGACAAAGCCATAGAGCCCTGGGGTAAAGAAATAGGATTAAGATTATCCCAAGTCCTCTATTTTAAAACAACGAAAACATTAATAAAAAGAGAGTCGGGCCAGTGATACCAAAATGTTTTTTAAAAAACTAGATCCACCTCCCAGTATGGACTTGGTAGAGTAACAATATTGTCTAAATTAATTGCCACGGTCCCAAAGTCCTGCCAAGTGAGGAATTCAGCCAGCATGACTGTCCGTCCCTTTCAATTTAAAATTAAATTAAATCTTTGGTTGTTTGCCTGAATTAATCGTTCAATTTGCAAAAAAACAATCAAACCTATGTTGTAAGTGGTTCCAGCTGTGGGGTGGTTTTTTTTTTTTTTTTCCCCCCAGCAGCAGAGAAAAATTACTTAAGCATTTTGTAAACAAAACTGAGACGCTTTGGTTTTCTTTCAGAGATGAAGGCATTTCTAAATGGTTGTTGTCCTTGAACCTGGATTATATTTCTTCTTCTTTGGAACCCCACAGTTGACACTGATGAAGAAAATATAAACAGGCTGCCTTCTACTGCAAGGACATTGCTACCAACCTTGAATATATTTTAAGGGTCTTTGATCAAAGGGAAGAAAACAAGTCACACCCACTGCTTAGTTTTGCCCCGGGGGCGGTGGGGGGGGGTGCGGCGGGTAACCACAGTGAGCCACAGATGATCACTCTAAACATACCCACATACACATGGGCATCTGACAGGTTCAAATGAAGTCAATATGAGTGCCAAAATGCATTTTTCCAGTTTGTGGTGGTTGTCAATTTCCCCTTCCATGCAAATTAATACAAAAGAAATTCCTGTTCACATTCCTTTCAAGTTGTTAATAGGAAATAATATCTCACTTCCAAGGCTGAAGGTCCGACCATCATATCCTTATGAATAATGCTAAAACTTAAATATTGGGAGTTATTTGAATGAGAATGGCTACCCTACATAAATATGGCCTGAACAAGATTGTTAAACCATCAGTTAATCTTTATATTCAAGGAGAATGAAAGGAAAAGACTTGCAGATAAATTATTTTCTCCATAGCCAGAAGCAGAGTGTATATAATAAACCACATCCTCCCTGAATAACAAGAATAAATCTATTTCATTTTTTCCCCTTGTATACTGTGCTTATCAAACCAGGGCCTTTCTTGACAAGTACTTTATTCTAATATAAACAGCAGAAAGATGAACACAATTCTTCTAAGTCATGATTAATATATTTGGGAAATCAACTCTGAATCATTTAGGCAAAGCAGTCCAGTATATTCATGGTAAGGACAAATTTTCACCCTCTTATCTGAATTATAAACAGTTTTTTACTTCCATTACCCTAAACAACTACAGGGACTTTTACCTCAAAGTTATTCCTAACAAGAGAACATTGCACAACGACAAGTGCTTATCCTTTTAATCTCTGAACGCAGAGGATACAAAATATATATTTGGGAGGCTAACAGGACATGGAAAACCTCCCAATCATGGAAAATGGTAGAGGCCTGTGCACCCAAAAAACAGGGGAATTAGGGATGTGCGTGCAGGGATGAGTGCTCCAAGCCTAACGGATAAATAAAACATAGAGCTGAGTTCCCACTGCAACATGTGAGGAAAGGGGCTAGGTTTGACATTAGATCTTTCCTAGTCATGAAAGTTTGCTAAGCAAACTGTCAGTATAAACAAGAAATCAGAGTATTTGTCTGCCTCAGAGAACAAGCTGGAGCCAAGACCTGGTGAAGCCAATAACACACGTAAGGCAAAGTCCCGGAACTATGCTGGAGCAACGGGCTTCGGAGGTAGGAATTGTGAACATGGGCACAGCACTTTATAGTCATAAAATTTTCCTCCTAAGGAATCTTCCTTGATTCAGCTCTCCGAATCAACCTTGGGAGAAAAGATGTTTTTAAAAAGAACCATAGTCATTTTACAGAGGAGGTAACAACCTGGACATAATGGCCCTAGGACCGGTACCCCACTGTTTGAACCCCAAATCCACTCGATCAGACTTCTGTCTCTAACTAGTGAACAGCAGGTCAGCCATCCTGAGTTTATAAAATGGGAATCAAAGCAACTTTGTAACAAGGTTGTCATGGAGATCTGATGAGATAAATTGTGGGTATCAGTTAAGATGCTTTGGGCTGTGAAGTCAAAGAAAAATCCAATTTACCATGGCTTTAAAATAAAGCAATTTATCAGCTCCTGGACCAGGAAAGTCCACAGTGGAGGGATTTCAGGATTGAGCTGATCTAGAGGTCAGTGTGGAGCCAGCATGAGGCTTCGTTTCTCAGACATTCTCTTGGCTCTCACTTCCTCTGTGCGTTGGCTTCATACCTGGGCTGGCTGCCTGCGTGGTGGAGAGAGAACAGTGTGCAGTTCTGGGGATGCATGGCTTCTCCTCCACACCGTGGAGACCAGGACAGCTTCCTTTCCCCCAGCTACCCAGCTGAGAACCGTGAGTTCACCAACCCCATGTCTAGGTAACTGGCATGGAACAAACAAGGGATGCCACCCTCTGTAAAAGCAGAGGGACAGATGCTCTGGAGGCAGCTGTGACGTCAACCACCGTAGGTAGCGAGCATAATACGGTCATGAAACACACCACTGAGCCCTTTGAAACCACTGAGGGTACCCCACTATCTGATATCATCTGTGTCATCCTTTTCCACTTAAAGGGGGTTTCATCGGTACCACCTAAGAGATTCCCTCTGTTAGTAACATTAATTATCATGGCAGGTAGCATATACTGAGCATTTACTGTATGCCCAGCACTGTATTAAGTTCTTTATTTCTATTATACTGATTAATCTTCACTCTGGTTATCATAGTAGGAAGTAATCTAATTCTTATTTTGCAGATGAGGGAGCTGAGGCATAGAAAAGCCAACTAACCCCTCAAGGTTACACAGAGAATCACTTGTGGGGTTGATGGGGGTCCCTTTGCTTTCTGATTTAGAGACCTCCTAAATACTAATATCTGGCCTTCATGAGAAAAAACAAACAAACAAATAAACCCAGTGAAATAGCCTTTCTCTAAAGGGTTTTTATCATTGATACTATCCATTTTCCACACTGGCTGGCACTGAACATCACACATTATCTCATGTCCTATCATTAGTGTTGCCCTCAGAAATCATCTATCCCAGTGGGATGCTAATTCTGAGACACATCACACACACATATACAAACTGCTTGATGACATGAGTTGGGAAAACTATACGTCTCACAGTTAGCCCTGGTCATATGAATTCTGGCTATCCAAACTCAGGGGCTATGTAGATATGAAGAGGAAAAGACTGCTTTTGCTGACTTGACCATGTCCGCACCTCTCCACGGCACTGTCCCCAGCCAAATTCATTTTCCATGACAAGGGCAAATGTGCTCCCACTTCAGGGCTTATGCACGTGAACTTCACTCTGGACAGCTGCATAGCTTGCTCCTGGACCTCCTACCAGTCTCTGCTCAAATGACCCCTTTGTGGAAAGGAAAAAGTCTCCCCTCCTCTCTCTACAGATCAGCACCACCCTCCACCCCCTACACCAGAGTGGTCTTGTGTTTTTGCATTGGAATGAGCACCATCTGTCATGTTAGCTCTCTGGATTGTCTATTTGTGTCCCATCACTGGAGTGCAAACACTTTGATAGGGGAACTTGAATCTTTTGGTCACTGCTGTGTCCCCAGCACCTAGAAGAGTGCTTGGCATAGGCTCCATGCTTGATTACACAGATCAAATGAATAAACAGATATAGACCGTCTTCTTTTGAGAGAGTCACAGTGTCCAGTGTATGAAAGGTTTGGAGAAATTGCTTAGTTGTTTGAAATCTGTGTTGCCCACATCTAACCACATAACATTTTTGGTGGGGAAAAAAATATACCCACTACCATTCCACAGAATTGAAGTCTGTGGAAAATACCCTTGGGAAATATGGAACGGCTGTCTTCCCATTTTCCAGGTGAGGAAACTGAGCCTCTGAGGAGTCCGGGGGGCATCCAGACCACACAGCAAGCCAGCCACTTGGCCCAGCCCTCCATTCCCTGTTCAGGAGGCACAGGCTTCATCACCTTCCTGTGCTGCATTGACTGATGATCTTTGGGGCTAATTATACCAGACACACCAATCAATAAGCCCATCAATGGGTATTAATGGGCCATCTATTCTGTGCCCAGCCATCAGCACCTACATTGTGACACTGAAAGTTCCAATGACACTTTTACAGGAGATACAATTTTTCAAAATCTCCTGATTGATTTCTTAGAGGCTGAGGTTCATTGGGAGATAAGTTTTCTCAGACAGTTTTGGCTTTATTGATCTTTGCTGTGTGCCAACCCTGTTCTTGTCATCTTATTATTATTATTTTTTAATGTTTTGCTTCCTGCTTTTCCCTCCTCGGTCCTTTTTTGCAGGTGTACCCTGGTTATTGACCAAATGGGACATGACCCTCTTTGTGGGGCAAAGAAAAATGCTCTACAAAGTCCATAGGAATACAATTAAGTTGCTGAGGGAGATGGCTGGAGAGAACGCCAGGCGACAGGGGGCCCTCGAAGCTCAGTCACCTCCCTGACACCACGCCCTTCCCTCCTACTCCCCACAAGTGGACTCCATCCCCTCTCCTTCAGCTGCTCTTGTCAAAGACACCATGCCCTCCGTCCATGCCAGGCAATCACTCCTCAGACCTCATCTTCCTTGGTGGTTCAGAAGCTTCACACAATGTGGCCTGCCCCTCCTCTTGACAACACTTCCTTTTCTTCACTTCCATAATACCCCTTGACCTCAGTTTCCTCCTCTACTGGCTTCCTGCCTCAGGTCCCCATCCTGTTCTTCTATATTTTCCTAACACTTAGGAGGCCCCAGGGCTTATTAGTCTAGAACCTCTCCTTTCCTCAATATACATCCTTTCCCCAGGGAACAGTATTTAGAGGAATTGTCTAAATAGCACCCTTCCCCCCACCTACCCGGCTTCTACCTCTACCACAGTCACTAAAAAAAAAAAAAAAAAAAGGAAAGAAAAGAAAAGAAAAGGAAAGGAAAAAAAAAAAAAGCTCCTGGATTGTACAACCAAATAACCAAATGGCCACTTGCCTTTATTACTTATGTTATTTGAACCACGTAACCTCTCTCCTCTTCAGGCTCCTTCAATCTGAAAGAGTGATAAGCACCAGCCTCCTAGGGCTGTATGGAGGATGAAATGACATGTGTATATAAAGTCCCTAACCTGGGGGCACCTGGGTGGCTCAGCTGGTTGAGCATCAGACTCTTGACTTTGACTCAGGTCATGATCTCAGGATTGAGCCCCACATCTAGCTCCACATTCAGCAAGGAGTCTACCTGAGATTCTCTCCCTCCCTCTCCCTCTGTCCCCCTCATGCTTTCTTTCTCTCAAATAAAGAAATCTTTTTTTTTTTTAAGTCTGTAAGCTCTAAACATGCAGCAAGTGCTAGTAATTATAGTCACCACAATCTTCCACCACACTATCTTACAGAGATGCCCAAAATAGAATTTGAGATCTCCCCACCCCATCCCACACCACCTCACCTCTCCCTGCAGACTCCAACTGAGACTGAAAGTCTAAAGTGATTCAGGGACACCTGGGTGGCTCAGTTAAGCATTGACTCTTGATCTCAGCTAGGGTCTTGATTTAGGGTTGTAAGTTCAAGCCCCACACTAGGTGTAGAGACTACTTAAAAAAAAAAAAAGTCTAAAATGATTCAAAAAGTTCAGAAGCCACCATCTGTGAAGAAAGTGTTCAGTGTGGGGATGGGGAGAGCACCCCCTCCCCCAACTGCATCCCACATGGGTCTGGCCACTCCCAGGGCCCGAGTGGCATCTAGAGAAGATATCTGCAATTCACGGAAGCTAAACCCTCAGTTACCCTTGCCACTGCAAATCCAAACTTCCCACCTGTGGACTGTCCAGCCCTTTGCCCAGCCAGAGGCTGACTCTGCATTTCTGAAGAATTTGTTTGTCTTTTAACCAGTCCTCTGGGACAACTTGAGGTTTCATGTCACAAAGACAAGCTTGTCTTCTTCAGAGAAAGTAAGGGAAAAAATAGCTTGTTTTCGAGGCTTAGGCCTACAGGAAAATAAGTTGGTTAATTTCTTAGTTGATGTGGGGCTCCATCCCAGGACCCTGAGATCATGACCTGAGCCGAAGGCAGAGGCTTTACCCCACTGAGCCACCCAGGAGCCCCAGCCCTACATGTTCTTTCTGGGACAAAACTCACTTGCCATCTCCCACTGTCCCCAAGCAAGTCTAGAGTGCATGGCCAGGACAGTGAGCTGTGAGAATATCTTCCATCTGTCAGGATTTCAAGACAATGTTGCTGTCTCTTAAAAAGTAGAAGAGCGGTCTAAAAGCCTGTGAGAGCTACTGATCATTTATGACACATTTCCTTCGTAAGCACCCTGAGCTGGGGAGGTTCAAAGATATCTGAATGAGCCTGAGGTGGTCACAGCCCAGTTGACTGGATACTCCCTGGCCTGCACTCCCCAGGATAGCCCCAGGCAGACCTCAGAGGGCCTGGAGTTTGTTCTCAGCCCTGACATCCCAGCCTCCTACTCTGATTTCTGTGTCTGCTTGGGGCCCCCTAAGAGTCCAAGAGCCACCATCCCCCAACATCTCTGCACAGTCTGGTCTCTCTGATGGTGACATAGCTCTGGAAGTCCCCGAATACCACAACCCACCTTCCTCCATGCATTCACATGTCTACTTGAGACCACCAGTGGGACAGTCACTGTGCTAAGGGTCATAAGCAGACATTTCTGCACATATATTTGAGACCCTCAAGGTGCTCACCGTCTGGAGCATTGGTTTTGAACTTTAGATGTACCATAGATTCACCCACAGAATTTTAAGGACTTCGGATGCCCAAGTCCTACTCCCTAAAGGGTAATTTAACTGACCTGAGTTGCAGTCAGGGCACTATAGGACCTTAGAGAGATTCCAGGTAATTCTAATGAACAGAAAAGTGAGTCCCACTGATGTAGAGGCCAGATTAATGGGCAGTTACAATAGAATATGAGAGAGAACTATGCCCAGTGCCCCGCAGAGGGCCCTCCCCTAGTCTGGGAGGAGGGGGAGGTCAAGGGCAAGGGAGGCTTCTTGGAGGAGATGGCCGCATGGCTGTTTTAAAGGATGAGTGGGAGTGACTCAAGAAAGCCAGAACCGAGATGGGTGGGGAAGACTGGCAGAGGGAAGAGGGGAAATGATGGGATAGAGTGAAGGGGGTGGAAACCACACTGAATATCAATGTTGAGAGGTTCAGAGTGGTAAGCTAAGGAGGTAAGTAGGGGCAAAAGCCTGTTGGGCACTGTAGGATTTTAGTACCAAGGCAATAGAGACCACTCCAGAACATCGGGTGTGGTTATGCCAGCGGGGGGAGAGGGGTAGAATATGCACTCGGGAAGTATCTGGGTGCAGGATGGATGGCCAGGGTGGGTCAGGGGCTGGGCAGTGGACAAGAGACTCACATATTTCTTAACAGATCCTTTGGGCATCTCATCTCCTCTGCCAATACCCAGAAAGGAGAACAGATATCAGGGCCCTGCCTGGGACATATACAGAGCTAAGCACTTTACATGAATGATCCTTTAAAAAAAATCCTGACATCATTCCACGTGCTGGTAATTGTCACCCCCATTTTACAGATGAACAATCCAAGTTAAAATAACTCATATGAGGGTCGTACAGCTGGTTAAGTGGCTGAGTCAAGACTCCAACTCAGCAAAAGCAGCATTCTTAACCATTAAGTGTTTGCCTCTCCCTGCCTCTGACTACATCCTGGGGGCTGCTAGCATCACTGATCACTCAGCTAATGTTTGCATTTTAATGGAGGCCTTCTGTTTCCTTTAAGGAAAGCAATCACTTTTCCTAATTGATCCAGCTGTCTGATGTCCTGGTGGCACCATCTCAGGGTATAAAACCAACTTGCCCCCTGTAAATCATTCTGACTTGCAGGGCAAATTCAAGGGCTTTTTTAAAAGTCAACTTCTAAATTCCAAGCGGACCACCGGGACACGAAAGAAGGACTTGAGCTGCTTTCCTGCAACTCCTGGCCACAGGGGAACAGGCTTATTAAAAATGCAAAGTCCCCAGGCTCAGCCAGGCTTCCTGAATCAGGATCTTGAGGTGTACCTTCCGGAATCTGCGGGGTAGAAGCTTCCCCTAACTACCATCAGCCTGGAGCAGGCAGCTGGCTCAGGTCCTGGCTCGCCAGGAGGGGTTTTCCTGAAGTCATTGTTGCTTCTGCTTCTTTTTGTACATCGTCTTAAAAACTCAAGGATCCTGTGTGCACAGGTTTGAAGCGTGAGGTCTCCCTTAGCTGCCTGCAACACCGCAGGTCTCGGCAAGGAGGTTTCTTGTCTCCCGTGTCTGCCTCTGTTCAGCAGAGCCAGTAAACTGTAGCCCAGAGAGCAGCAATAGGAATTGCAAAGCTGTGGGTGAAGAAGAAAAGGGAGGGGCAGTGGCTGACAGTCACACTGGCTTTTAACTGATGAGGGATCCTTTCTCCACCCACCAAAAGGCCCTCTGCAGGCTGAGTCCTCCCTGAGCAACTTGTTTGAGTACCTATAAGCAAAAATCTGCATCGCCATACCAGGGTGTCTTCTGGGGGTAACCGCACTGTGGGATGACTGGGTGGCCAGACAGGGCTCTGAGAGCCCACTAGGTTTTCACAACGCAGTCCCTGAAGAGTTTGCGTTGAAAACCAAAGTAAAATGAATGCGTGCAAAACGCATTTGGGTAGAAGCGATTGTGGAAAACGATGCCTGGAACAGACCCACCAAACACCCAGTTGGATGCCCTGGCGACGGTCTTTAAGACACGAGGCACTGAGATCCGCAGCCAACTTACGCTGCTCGAACTGGAATGGAGTCTTCCTAGCCAAGCTCTTCATCTGGAAATATAATTTAGTACGATGAGGCTGAAATGGTATCTAGAAACTTGCGGGCAGACTCTGAATTCCCCAGAATCGAGGCAGAGGGGTAGTCGCGCCCCAGAGACCACAGTGGCCCGCTCACAGTCCCAGCCACACAGCTGCAGACCTGAGCCTGGCCACCCTGTCATGCACCCGTTGCCTTTCCAACTGGCGAGGAGTCCCCTCTTGCCCAAGGAGTGTGGATAATGGATGTTTTTTGGATTCTGAAACCTGAAAAAGCTAATCAAATGTTCAAAGGGTAAAAGATGTGTAATTACAAGTTTGCTATAAGGTGAGACTTAAAAAAAAGAGGGGGGGACTCCCTAGGATAAGTATTAGGAAAGATTTCTTTGGCGAGAATGAGGGGAAGCCTGCTTCTCCCATGGTGGGGATACAGTGAACCCTTGTCTTTTTGGTCCTATGGGCAGCCATTCCATACCGGACGAAGATACATACATGGGGAGAACATTGAGTTCAGTGTCCATCTGACTGTTTGGCCTATTGGTACGGCCACATCTAGGTGTACAAACCACTTCCTAAGTGTCTCAGGGCAATGTCCACGGAGATATCGCCTCACCAACAAGACCAGGCTCCAACTAACCAGCCCACAGTCCCGATGAGCTTTCTTGCCACCAGGTGGAGACTGACTCTAATCTATAAACTGAGATGGTCCTTGCATAGTCAAGATGAAGATTATCTGAGTTGGAAAGACCCTCCAAAGGGGGGCTACTCCATTGATTCTCAAACCTCACTGAGACACCCAAGGGGCATTTGAAATATACAGCTGCCTGCTCATAGAAGATATTAAGAAGTTATTGCTTTGCTGAGTGTTGGGAGCATTGTTGGAGATGCACGAGGATTTGCTTTAGAATATTCAGGCATAAATAAAAAGAGGAGTTGGTGTATTATCAGGCAGCTCCCGCCCCCCAGGAAATAATGGCACAAGGAAAGAAGGTAATTGGGGAGCATTTACTGTTTGTAAGGATGAAGCCAAGGTCTAGGGAAGACAGTAAATGATGGACCAAAGCAATGGCAGGGAAGCTCTGGGCACAGTGGCAAGGGGAGCGAGTGGACAAGGACCTGTAGATGGGGTTGTAGTGACAGAAGTGAGGCTGCCAAGAGTTGTAGCTAGAAGGTAGAAAACTGCCAAGGTAGAAAAGCTAAAAAAAAAAAAAAAAAAAGTTGTAGCTAGAAGGTAGAAAACTGCCAAGGTAGAAAAGCTAAAAAAAAAAAAAAAAAAAGTTGTAGCTAGAAGGTAGAAACTGCCAAGAGAGAGAGTCAGGGAGATACATGGACTAGCCTTGCTCTCCCCCAACTTCCCAGTCCCTGCTGGAAACTACTGGGAGCCACGGGGCTTGGGAAGCTGGTGGAGGCAGGCCTAGAGCCCATCCACGGGAGGCCCAGAGGAGGAAGGAGTGCACCCGGAGAGGCAGTGGAAGAATACCTCTCATGGAAGAAATGAAACAACTATGACCCCACATTGAAGGCTGCAGAAACTGGTGATGGGTGGTTGTGTCTGTTTGGATCTTTTCATTATTAAGTTCACAACAACACAGAGTCAGAGGCCTGGCTCAGACCTATGGAATCAGACTTCTTAGGGAATAAAGCCCAGCCATCTGTGTTTCTGAAAAGATCCCCAGGTTCTAATCTCTCATCTAATCCAAGCTTCTGCTTTTACAGATGAAACTAGAAACAAGTTGAATGACTTGTTCAAAATCACAAAGAACCAGTGGTAAAGATTGGGCCAGAATCCAAATCACCGGTCCCAGGTCGGTTCCTTTTTAAAACGTCATGGAGGGGAGCAGCAAGAACACTGGTGCCTTACAACCGCATTCTGAGTGCTTAGTGTCTGCCAGGCATGGGACTTTCCGCGCATTATCTCCTGGGCTGTGGTGGAGATGTAGGGAGTTAACACATATAATAGCTTTAAACCATGCCCGGCACATAAAAAACCTCGACAAATAGTAGCTAGTAATACCCTCAGCTTCTTTTAAGTATCACGACAATCTTATGAAATAGCAATTTTTTTTTTAGGTTTTATTTATTCATTTGACACAGAGAGAGAGAGGGAGAGTGGCAGGCAGAAGGCAAGGGAGATGCAGGCTCCCCAATGAGCAGGGAGCCTGATGTAGGATCCCAGGTCCTGGGATCACGACCTGAGCCAAAGGCAGACGCTTAACTGAATAAGCCACCATGGCACCCTTGCAATAACAATTATTATTTTTTTCTTTTTTTGGGTAGAGAGAAACTGAGGCTTAGGTAGGCTAAGTACCGCCCCCAGTGTTACCCAGGTAGGAGGGATTTGGACGTAAGCCTGAACGATTCTGAATTATTCCCAAACTCTTAACCATCTTCCTGTACCTGCAAACCACACTGTCCTCTCAAGTCTGGGCTGTGTGGGCCACCTGCTTTTCAGTTTGCTTCTCCAAATCACTCTTTGGGCTTGAGCTTATGGGTCTGTGGCCTTGACCTATCACACGTCACTCTTGGAATGCAACTGGGGCAGCGCTGGGACTTTCCAGAGTTCCCTGAGGTCAGCAGCCGAGCCTGCATAGAACTAGCCTCACCATCCTAGTGTCTGGCACTCAGTTGGCAGCTAATCTATAGGTTCTTGATGACTAAATGGAGAAAGGAAAAGTCAGCTCTTAGAAATAGATGGTAATACACTCACCTGCCAGGCTTCTCCCTTCTACCTTGGTAGTCGTGGCTGATGGATTATCACAGTCCTTGTGAATTCTAGAGACAACCTCAAAATCCACAACTAAGCACGTCCTTCATAGCCACAGCCAAGGAGCTAGAATGGGCTTATAAGATGAAATTTATTGTGCTGGCTCTTGGTAGTAGATAATATGTTTTTAAAAGTTTGGCACTCTTCAGCCAAGAATGTTATTGCTTGTTGAAAATAAGACCACAGATCTCAGAATTACAAGGACCTAGTCTGGGCCCTGTGTTGCCTGAATGACCATGAGCAAGCCACCTGCTCCTCTGAGCCTGGGGTCCTTGGCTGTAGACTGGGAATGTCAACCTATCCACCCTTCATGGTTGTTACAAGAATTAAAGGAGAAAGCATTTCCAAAAGCCTCTGATACACTCAATAGCATTACATATATGCAAATTATTATTATTAACAATTAATAACAATAGTGTCACTGGTCTTGTGAGAGTAGATGCTGGTTTTTCTCTAGGACTTTAACTTCATATAGTTAACAGATATGCTCCAAATTCTCATCAATGCCTCATCTGCAAAGGTAGGAAAACTCATGATGACCTCTATGATCTATTGAAATATGGATTGGAGTTTCCTTTTGTCCCTAAAAAGTGCAACCCTTTACCTAGGGCAAACTTTCTGGCAGAATTCAGACCTTCTTGCTTATGGGCACAGCTGACAATCCTTTATCTAAAGACATATAATGAAATTCAGGATTTTTTAGATATTAGGAAGATGGTACTATATATGTACCATCTATTATTTAATACCTGTCACCAAACTATTAATATTTCCACATAGCAAAACATAAATACACTAAATAAGCTCAACAGACCATGAATCACCTCACGAAAGATGAATTCAAGGTTTTGCTGCTCAGTATGTGTACATAGGGTTTAAGCCAGGCTGTCAGATGACTTACCAAAAACAAAGTTCAGCTTTCAGAGATTTCTGAATTTTGAAATGGCGGTTTTAGACATGATTGTACACGTGAACTTGTGTATTTCACAGAGAGGAGGAGGGGTAGAGTAGGTGCCTGCCAGCAACGATAATGGGAGTCAGGATCCCAGTAGGCAGAAGTTCAAGTGCATGAAAAGGAACCTCCTCTTTCATCAACCATGTAGTTCTGCCGCCTCCTGCATTCTTGCATGCTGCTGCCAGAAACGATGCTCTAAAACCTCATCTTTCATCAAGTCATTCTTTGAACACCCCTCCGTGACATAAGACCTTTTATGAACACACTCCTACCCCAGTCATAAGTCTCATCTCCTGTCTTGCCTCCAGGAAGAACCCCTACCAGCAAAACCTCCACAACAGACATTGAGTCTTTGTCCCAACTTTGGAATTTCAGCCTTTAGGAGTCATTTCTGCTGTTAACCCTTTCTTGACACCCGTACTTCCCTGCACACAAGGTCTGGACACATGGATCTGTGATCACTAATCCAGGATGTGCCTGCACCCCTGAAAATCCAGGCTCCACCATCAAGGAGAAGCCACACCTCTATATCACCACATCCGGCACCAAGTACATAGCAGGAACTCAAAACCTATGTGTATGATCAGGCCACCCCATTCTTTGCTCACAACAACTTAACAGCTCCAGCTGGCCTTAGAACAAAGCCACAAATCCTAACGAGGCCCGATGTCACTAGGCCCCACCTTCCTTGCCTTCTTTGTCTCCTAGTATTTGCTTCTCCCCTCAGTGGTCCAGCCACAACGGGCTTTGATTAGTTTATGGGGGCCGTGCTCCCTCCCCCTTCACTAGTCAGCCCTACCTAATCCTGCATCTCTTTGCTTCACAGCCTGTTCTGGCAGAGGCAGCTGGCTGCCCACCCAATATCCATTCTGCCCCCTTTCCATGACTCGAGAACCATTATTTTATTTTGGGGTACAACGAGCACAACTAAAGGTATTTCCCAGCCTTTCTTGCAGCAAGCACGGCCAGGTGACTGGGTTCTGATGGAGGATATGAGAACACAATGTGGTTGTACTTCCAGGAAAGTTCTCTAAAGGGCTATGTTCTGTGCTTCATCCTTTTTGGAATGGGAACCTGATGGCTAGGCTCCTGTAGCCACCTTGGACTGTGAGATAATAGGCTAAGGGTTGTGGACCAGAAGGACAGAGGAATAGAAGGGCTCCTAGTAATTGTACAGAGATCATGCCAGAGATCTCTGGACTTTATGACAGAGAAAAATAACTGCTAATGTGCACTGTGATTTTTTAAAGGGGAAAAATCCTGAATATCTAAACTTACTCATACATTCTTATGTGAATTTGTAGTTAAACATTTATTTGAGGGATGATTTGATGAATGCCTCCATTCTGTGCTAGGTTATAATAGCCCGCAAGGCAGATGCCATGTGGATTTTTGCTTACTGCCCCATGACCTATGTGTAGCAGGTACTCGTTACGCACTGGAACAAATACATTCTCATTTGGTATCAGCTCTGGGAGCTTGCCACTAGATCCTTCTTTTCAGATCTCTAGGCTCAGCACCAGGCACTATGCATACAAATAATGACACTCAGACCCTTGAGCCAAAGCGGGGGTGGGGGGGGGGGGGGGGGGGGGATTCCCTACAACTATCGATTCTTCTGTATGTCCCCATTTCCCCCTAGTGTCTGCTGTTCAGGAAAAGTCTCAACTTGCCTGGTACGATTTCTCTGCCATCAGGCTCCTCTCTTGACATTACTTTCTCATTCTTGATACTCCAGCCAGACTGAACTACTTACCATTTCTATAAAGATACCATGTTCCTTCCTGTCTCCTGGTCTGTGTATGTGCTGTTCCTCTGCTTGGAACTCATTTTACTTAGCTTAATGCCTGTTTATCTGTGGGGTCTCCTCTTTGATGTCAGCTTCTCTAGGAAGCCTTGACAGTACCTTTAGGCCTAGGTCAGCTGCTTCTCCATGGTGCTCCCAAGGTCTTCCCTAACATACCTATCACAGCCTCTGGAACCTTGTATTATTTCCTATACCCCCTTTGTGATGGGTTGAATGGTGTCCCCCGCTCCCCACCGCCCTGCCAACTCCCAAACTCTATGCTGAAGTCCTAACCTCCTCTTCCTGTAAATGTAACCTGATTTGGAAACAAGATCTTTGTAGATGTAATCAACTTAAGAGGCGATCATGCTACATTACGGTGGGTCCCTTAAACCAGTATGACCATGTCCCTATAAGAGAAGACGCAGAGACAGACAGACACACACAGAGAACAGAATGCCTTGTGGAGACACAGACGAGGTGGGAAGATGGCCATGTGACCACGGAGCCAGAGCCTGGAGTAAGCATCTACGAACCGAGGAATGGCAAGATTCCTTAACAACCAGGTGCTACTTCAGAGAGCCCGGCTTGCAGATACTGGGACTCTGGACCCCTCGTCCTCAGAGCTATTAGAGAATATATTTCTGTTCAAGTCACCCAGTCCATGGATTGTTGGTGTGGCAGCTCTATGAGGGCTGCATATACAAATGGTCGGTGGTCAGACTCTCTATAAACGTGGAACTCTGACCCACAACCTGAAGCAAGCAGCCCAGAATGCCAAAGAGTAACCCCTGCAGTTGTCAGCTCCAAAAGCCTGGCACGTGATTACTCATACCTTTCCTCCATTTGGCTCCTGCTTCCCACTTGGCACCAACCGGAGAAAGCCAAACATGTGCCCCTAACCAATTCCATAGGATGCCCCACTTGCCATTAGCTTTCCAGAAGCCCAGAGCTTCTCTATGCCACCAGCCTCCAATCGGGGAATACCCGACAGCTTCCCTATTTTCCACCACAAAGCTTTCCTTCTGATCTTTGAGTCTGTAAAGTACAATCTACGGGGCCAGATCGTCTTGCAATATAGCAAGCTCTCATTCGAGCGGAAACGAATGCACCCAACATCTTTGAATAAAAGCTTCTGCTAACAGCACTCCGGTTCCCTGTCTTTAACATCCTTCTGTGACATCAGTTCAGGTAGTTTTAGAGAAGTGCACCTATTTTCAACGTATTTTCTGACTAATTAGAATATCTCACTCACCGGAATATGCCAACACCTAGCTTAAAGCCTGGCATGTCATAAGTGCTCAATTAGTAACATGCTTAATGGAAACGATGGTTCTCTTACCTGCCAGGTTATACGTCATCTGGCCAGCTTTTCACAGGGAAAAGCTGCCATAGGGACCAGGCACAGCTTCGTGGTTATTTAATACCCTAATAAAGGAGCATTCCCACTAGATAATGTGACGTGAGTGGACAGTTTAATCACAGCTGGTCAATAGTTACGAGGCCAGAGAGCCAGCTGTGCCGTATGACTTATTTACAAGCTGATTCTGGAGCCCATAAGCCATCTTGTGAGGTCCACCTGTTTCTAGGTACCTGCACGAGGAGGCCGCTGAGGCAAGCAGGAAAGAACCAGTCCTCAGCCCAGCAATTCAAAGGACTATTTAGAGGCCCTCTTGCTGTCTCTCTGGAGCAGGACGAACTTCCTCTTCAACAAAAAGTTGGTGTAGCTTTTCTTCACCACAAACTTGAGCACTCCCTCCACCATTCCCCTCCAGGTAATCACAGTCAAAACAGAAAAACACAGACGGGCACTAGGTAACATAAGGCATTCGGGTTTCCCATCCTGGCCGTGCATCTGAATCAGCTGTGAGTGCTTGTTAAAATTACAGGGACCTGGTCCTTCTGAGACAGAGCCTTGAAAGTGGGACTGGGCCCTGGGGCTTTTACCATGCTCCCGGTACCTGAAACCAATCTGCAGACTAGCTGTGAGAACCACCCTTTGTAAAGGCAGTGGAATCCAAAGCAAAATGGTGTATATGTGTAGGGTGGGGATTTGGATCCAGGAGGCAGCACTGGGGGTGCTGGGTGGCTCAGTTGGTGAAGCGTCTGCCTTCGGCTACGGTCAGGATCCCAGGGTCCTGGGATCCAGGTCTGAGATCCGGCTCCTTGCTCTGCTTTTCTCCCTCTGCCCCTCCCCCCCTGCTCATTCTCTCTGTCAAATAAGTAAAATCTTAAAGAGAGACTGCCCAGAATGGTCAAAGAACAAAGTGCACAGGCTTCTGGGTCTGACATTCCCATCTGTGTGACTTGAGGGAAGTCACACGCCGTTGGAGCGGGTGTTCTTGTCAGATGAAGATAACAAAGATAAAGGTTATTTGGAGGATTTATGAGTTCAATCAGATAACAACAGCAGAACCCAAAGCGAGCACCTACCTGTTCTGGGCAATCTGACAGAAAACGAGGATGAAGTGTGGAATAAGGTTCAATCCTTACCCACTCAGAGCTTTTGGTTTAGTCAAAGGGGCAGGTCTGAAATAATAATGCAAATGAACAGTCCATTCTATTTGGAATAATCTCAGCAAGGGGAAAAAAGCATAGAATATGATGGGAGGGTGACAAGAGAGTGTGAGGACTTCACTGATTATATGACACGTGAGGTCTGAAGATGAAGGAAATCCATCAGACAAAAAGGTCAAAGGTGAGACATGACTTTCCACGGAGTGTCCAAAAACCCTAAGGCAGAACTGAGCCGGGCACTGTCAGGATATGAAAAGATGTTCTAGAAAACTCTTAGCAAATGGTTAAGTACTTCACGCACTTTAAACAGAAAAGCAGCCAGGTGTAAATGGGAAAGCCCACGAATTTGCTTATTGTTGCAGACAAGTCTTGGGATTCTGGCCAATCTGTCCACATTTGTCTCAGAACTGGCTTTCTTCAGCCTGGGGAAGGCCCCCCTCAGCTCTCCTGAGCCTCCACAAACCCACCCCCTTCGCAAGAGCTAACTGGCCGGGAGCAGGGAAAGGGAGACACTGGCTGGCTTCTTGCCATTCAAATATTTCTCTCGCTTAGAAACAAGAAATGAAGGTGAGAGAGTTGGAAGTTTACTTTAATGGCAGGACTCGAGCCTCTCTAGGCTTTTGTTCCTGAGAGGCACATGGTCCCTACCTCATGGTAAGTCCTGTGGTTTAGCATTTCCTTAAATTGCACCCAAGGAGCCAATGTGAGCAGGTCATTTACAACCAAACAATTTCGAGATCCCTCTGCCTCCACCCCTGGAGCCCGAAGGGCCTGTGGACTAGGAAATGCTTGGCATTCGTCCTATGAAATCCCCCCAAACGCTCCACTTTTCTCCTGATCATTTCCATTTCTGGCTCCGTTGCAGAATGAGTTCCTGAGCGTGGTTTCACTCTCAGTGGCTCGAGGAAATTCACATCAGATGGTGGCTGTCAGGTTTGACAAGGCGCCCGTGAGCTGCTCCCTGGGATTTCTGAAGCTCAGCTCGCAGAGTCCTGACCTAACAGAACATGCCCCAGCAGACAACAGGGCCTGACATAACTTCTTTCCACACCTTGGCTGATTTGTAATGCCACATCCACAGCCAGGCTGTAAATCAGCAGCTGATCCTTGCTTCTTCTCCAGCACCCCACCCAACCCAGGGACACTCTGCGGACCCCGGGGAGCCGGCAGGATGGGACTTCAGACACACTCAGCAGTGACTCTGCACCAGGTGCTGTACTAGGTATTTGTGTTTCGTGACTCTTACTATCACCTCGTGAAATAGATATTTTTACCCATTTTCCAGGGAAGAACCTGAAGCTCTGTGAGGTTTAAGAATATGTCCTTTTGCAAGTGGTGGAGCTCAAACTGCAACCCACGGTGTTCTGTCACTTCTCAACGGCCCAGTGACTCACTGGGGCAGGAGGTAAGGGAAGGTCTTGGCACATTTCGAGAACAGGCGCAGGGTCCACAGGATAATGGACTTCTGGGGCCATGATGGGAATGGGAAGAGGAACGTTTCCACGGATCCTTGGGGAGCTTCAGGGCAGACTTCTGCTGTGGTTTTTTGAAGGATACTTATAAGAGAAAAAGGTAGATAACTTTCCGATCTCAGAAATCTCAATTTCCTACTACTGTTCAAGGGTACCCTGGTTTATCTGCATTACTCTGGAAGGGTAGTGGGCTGGGGGGCAATATCAAGAGCCCCAGACTGTTCCAATCTTGTGCTTTCCTAGCTGTGTGACCCTGGGCAAGTTCTTCAACCTCTCTGATCCTTAACTTTTCACCTTGCAAAACTGTGGTCATAATGACACCTACTTTATAAGGTTTTGTCTGAAGGTTATTACCTTCATTTTGCAAATGAGGACACTGAGACTTGAAGGCATTCATTCATTCTTCCCACAAACATTTATCAAGAATGACATGATGGGAGGACAAGGAAGTCCATGTAAAGCATACCTTGCAATGATTACTAATGGGGACCATGCCTTTTTAAAAGGGTTCAGAAACATTGAGCTGACAAAGACAAAGCAGAGAAAGAGAGAGGAGAAATGTAGAGTATTGAGTTGCAGTGAACTCACCGAGGGGTTCCAAAACCCATTACATCCAGATCCTCTCTGGTTCCTGAACTTTTAGGAGCCTTGCAAGAATCTGGGTGAAGCCACCTCATCTCTGGACAACAGGTTGGGATGTACAAGAAAAATGAATGTGATTATTTAGAGAGTCAGGGTTCTGGCAGGAAAAAAACCAAAAGTGACGATTAGAGAGACTTTCTTTAAAGTTCAGTTAAAAATTGGCAGTGTTAGGCAAGGCAGGAAGGAGCAAGGAAGCACACCTCAGCTAACAGTAGAGGGCCACTGCTTCCCTTCACCCATATCCAGGCCTGTTAGGGGAAATAAAGGAAGGAATGGCTACAAATAACAGGAGAGAGAAGGCTGCTAGGAGCTGTGGCCTTGGAACCAGGAATGCAGCCACTGCTCTTGGCTTGGATAGGGTGTTGGAAGGGGGAAGCATCCCAACCTCTGTCTGCTCCCCCCTCTTCCACTCTCCTGTTGGTGCCTCCCATTAGCTGAAGCTAGAAGGTACAGAAGAGAGCCCACTGATGCACCCCATGGAGGTCAGCCCCTCCCGAGGCACAAAACAGAGTGGGAAAATTTGGAGAATACCCAGCACAACTACCTACAAAGAAGGAGGGGACAAAAACCCAGCTGGAGGGAAGAAAGATACCAAGAGGCCCTTAACTAGTTGAGGGGGAAATGGCTCCATTGACAGGCAGTCTGGCATTCCCGGATGACCATACATCAAAGGGAGGTTTTGATTTGGAGTCTCTCTGCAAATTCGCCTGTTCGATATTGAAAGGTCAGCTCCCAAAGGCAAGACATTAATCAACTCCCCCAATCAATAAAGGGGCAGTGATGGGATTGCCAATTGGTATTCTAAAAGGGGTCAAGACGTAGAACACTAATCTCCTTGAATCTCCTGGAATGTTATTGAGTGGACATGATTATGTGCTCCCCGTGTCCTCCCTCAGGAATGAAGAATTTATTCTCCCAACTGCTGGCAGTCCAAGGCAGAGATTGCCGCTGATGAATAGAGCCCCCTGACCCAAGGCCATGTTGCTTTCCAGAGGTGGCTGTATCCAGTGGCTGATCACTGTGCGGCTGTAAAGACCTGCCTCCCCAACCTCCTCAACCCCAACCACGGCCAAGTTCTGAAAGGCCAGCCCAGCTCCACTGTGCCCCTTGGGGTTGGCTTAAGTTACCCCTGAGATGCCTCATGGCCTGCCTTCTCCCTCTGCCCAATACCGCCTTCTCTTTTCCTCAGGTGTTGGTACCAAGAGCACTTCCTAGTATACATCTGGCCTGCCCTGCACCTCGGAGTCTATGTTTTGGTACTCAATCTGCCACAGTTGTTAGAAGTTCCCTTATTATCAATCCTTACAAACAAAACTACAATGGAGAGTTTATAAGCAGTAATAATAAGAGACATCTGTGATGCTTTATATTTTGCCCAACATGCAGTGGTTCACTTAATCTTCTCAGCAATCTGGAAAGGTTGGCAGGTACTCAAAGAACAATGGCCTTATCTGTTTTATTATCTTGCAAACATAAGATGCCCAGCATGAACAGGTATCAGAAACACCCTCTTGTAGGCAATAATTATAAGATTTAGGATAACGACTGCCAAGCTGTTTCACGGAACATGAGTGCTCCACCAGATGTTAATAGGTGTTCTGTTTTCAAAAGTGGGAGTGATGTGCAGTCATATATTTTTTAAAAATGCTAGGTTAAAACTCTTGACTGCAGGACATATCTGAGCCTTTAATGTGCCAATGTGCATTGTTAATCTTCAAGAAGAGGTTTTATGTGCAGTATTTCCCAAAGAAACTTGACTATAAAACATCCATTAGCATCTCTACAGGCACTGGGGGCCCATGGAAATGCTAACTGAGAGGATGGGTCTACTAGATAGATAGCTTTTCCATTATAACTTTCTACTTACTTGTTTCCATTTGGGGGAGAAAGGGAATGGTGTTCCTGAGTAGGCTCTGGAAGTGGCATTAGGAGACAGGTGTTGGATGGAGAGGCTTTATGCCTCTGAGCCTCACTGGCAGGGAGAAGTGCAAGCAGGCAGGGATGGTGTTTGTGGGATGCGAGAATGGTCCTGAGTTACAGAAGTGAGGCCGGAGCTCAGTATGGAGGAGGCAGGTAGGCAGGAGGATGGGGGGCAGAGGGCTCTGGGGAGAGGAGGATGAAATGCTTGGGGCTTTCTCCAGAGCCAGGTGGATTTTTTTCAGAGCCTGTGCCTTCCTGGTCAACCCCCGTGAGGCTGCCAAAGGCATTGATGCTTTCAAAAGAGCAAATGAGAAGGAGAAAAATGAGCCTGGGAGGTTCTGTTCCAGCTGACTGATATGGCAACCGCTCATTGCTGCTCTCCAGGGCTTTGGGCTGCTCCAGCTCACAACCCTCTGAGACAGGAGGAATCCCTGGCTGAAACTCAGAGGAACTGGCTCTGCTCTCTGAGTTAATTCATCCCTTTGGCCCTAAAAACATGAAGCCAGAGTTCAAGTACAAGCCTGACTGATGCTGGGAAGAAAACACAAACATGCATTGAATAAAATCTCCCCTGCCTCCTATTTACTTAGTGAATTCTCAATGATTTAAATGCATGGAGAAATTAAAAAAAAAAATGTGGCTAATCCCAAATGGCAGATATTTTCAAAGTCTTATTAGGTGTTGGGTCTATTTCCATTTGAAAATTGGAATCTCTGATGCTAAGGAGCTAGACTTGTATGAGCTCAGTGCTGTGATGGTTCAGAAAGCTGGCTTGGAAGTCAGTACTGCCACTACCTAGCTGTCTTGGGTTGGGTTCCTCCAGAAGCTAACCCTGAGGTAAAGATTTGCTTACAAGTAGTTCATTTGGGAGGTGACCCCAAGAGTACTGTTGGAGAGTGGGGAGTAAAACAGGGAAGAGAAGGTGGCTGATAAAGGGTATGTTATTGATCAAATTCCCACTATGGGCAACTGGGGCTCCATCCCACTGGGGAATCTGGGAGACCATGTAAAACCCAACTCAGAGTGATGCTGCCCAAGAAAGCAAGGAAGCTGGGGTGTTTCATCTTCTAAGTCATATCCTTCAACAGTTGAGGGCTGCTCCAAGAAGCGTTAACTCCTGGCCATTCTAGCCTGCCCCGTGTAGGACAGGAGAGAAAACTTCCAGATGGAGAGTTGCAGACACTTGCAGGAGGACACGGCAAGGACTGCAAGGATGAGTACTGAGGGGACATGGATGGGCTGCCAACCCACCTGGTATTTAGCTATGTGGACTCTCTCTGCCTCCAGTTCCCTCCCTGTGAAATGACTGACAATAGAATCTGTCTCTCATAGAATGTTGTGATGATTAAATGAAATCATGCTAGAGTGCACACATACAACCTGTTAGTGGCTTCTCTCCCCTCCATGATGTGTGGGGCCTCAGTCAGAAGACCTGAAGCCTAGGAGCTAGAATCTTGTGAAGGCTGGACCAAGGCTGGAGCATCCATTTCTAAGATGGCTTACACACAAGGCTTGTGAGTTGGCACTGGGGGTTGGTAGAAGACCTCAGTTTCTCTGCACATGGGCCTTTCCAGAGGACTGCTTGAGTGTCCTCACAACATGGCGACTTGCTTCACTCCAGAGCAAGCTCTCCAAGAGGCCAAGGCAGAAACTTCACTATCTTTTATTGCCTAACCTCACATATGGTCCCTTCTGTGCAATTCTATTGGTCATGCAGAACATCTCTGGGTCATTGTGTGAAGGGACTACCCCAGGGCATGGGTATCAGGAAGCAAGGACCTTTGGGGGCCATCTTGGAGACCTGGCCACCTAACAGAGTGACAGGAACATAGTAAGAGCTAAGTGAGTAAGGGCTATGGGAGCTCTATTTGAGCCACTATTTATATTCTCAAAACAAAATAAAACAAAAACCCTCAATAAAGACTTGACTCTGGAGAGACAGAGAACCAAGAGCCAATTTTCCCACCTGGCATTGGCCCTGCTCCCCCCAGCTACTTCTCCCGGGGGGTAGATAGTTTATTCTCCGCTTGATGAAAGGTCTCATCTCTAACCTTCCCTGGAGCCAGGCAGGTGGCACTTGGCTTTCAGCAAGGATCTCAGCAGGCAAAATAAACAGAGTGTGTAGAGATATCCATAATGCTGTAATTAAGCAAAGAAAGGTGCTAACTGCAAATCCAGAGCCCCAAACGTCCTCCAAGGGGTAGTTAGGGCTGCGTGGAATCTGTTAACTGGCAATAACTTTGAAAGGAGGGTTTGCCAGAGAGAAGCCAGTGTCGGCATAGATCACCTGCAGATAACCATGGGCCGACTGTACATCCAACCTCGTTTGTTTTAAACTGAAAGTGCTGAGCCAAAGAGTCCAGCCTGAGTCTGAATTAATGATGAGCATGAATGAGGTTTGGCTTCACCTCCCTCACAGAGAGGCAGGCATTTAATGAATTTTTCATGGCTTGCTCATGGTGCCATTTTCCATGCCAGATTCTGAGACCACAAGGCTTCAACAGCAAGGGTTCCTCACCTTTGTCATAAGTGCTGCGACAGACGAGCTGGGGTGGTGGGTGGGATCGTGGTGTTATTCTCTACTTGCTTAAGCGTCACCCACAGTGGACACCTTCCAAGTGTCTACCCCATTCATGACAACTCCCCTGAGGCACCACACTTTAGTTCAAAGCCATTTTGTCACACGTGATAACGTGCAGCTCCTCCTCTGGCTAATGGAGATAATGGAGACTGGTTTACAATGGGCTCTTGACTCACACTGGACTGAGTCCCATCGAAGTCCCTTCCCTGGCACTGCTGAAATGGAACCCTGAGAGAGAGTCCTTCCCTTGGGGTGCCTGATAGCTGTGAATGAGGCATCTTTCGCTGACAAGTAGAAAAAAAAATCTTCTGGCGAGAGAAGGAAAGGATGTAGCAGAAATGTAGAGAGTTGAGTTTTTTATAGAAAGAGAGTTGAGTTTTGATTATCTGGAAGATAATCCAATTCTCTAAAGGCCATTTCCAGTCCATTTCTGGGGACATATGTGCATTTTCACCTCTGAGTTCTGGGAGACACCCGTGTATCCCTATAAATTTCCATTTTCTGCCAAATAGTATGAACTGGGTTTACTGTTCCTTCCATAATAAACTCACTGATGAATTATTATGTCTTGATTTTAAAAACTACTAAAATAATCACACAGACACACAGACAAAAGGAGAAAGGCTTCTTCTCCCTCTCCCTAGAACTGTCCAAGCTCTCGGGTTCTGGAGCGCGGTGCCAGGAAAGAATGAACAGGCCTTTGCTCTGAAGGGCTCAGTTGGAGCTGGTGTGCCTGGAGGATGGAAGCAGGCAGGTCACCTCCATGAGAGTAGTGAGCCAGGAGCAAGGGCCATTTTGAAGGGACACCGTTACTCAGCTCTGCATGATTTTAGGCATCAGGGTGGGTCCCTGGGGCTGGATTTTTCCGTTTTTTCAGAAGTGGGAAGCCGGAACTTCTGTGTAAAATTTAATGATTTGAAAATGTTACAGATAATTTTTAACATGTTTTAAACACCCTGAGCACCAAACAGAACATGTCTCTGGGCACTGACCTGCCTGCAGACCTCTGCTTTGAGGCCCGTGTTCCAGGCCTCCAGATGATGGAGCTGGGACAGTGTGCGGTGTGTCAGGGGGAGGGACTCAGGCCAAGTGGGAGACGTGGCCCAACCCAAGGAAGCTGATGGTGGCTTCCCTGAAAGCTGGGATAGTAGCGACCCGAAGGAGGGTGCTACTGTGAAGGAGGTGCCAGGGAAGGGGGGGCCCTAAACACGATGGTCTTGAATGTCTTGTCATGGGTCCCCTGTAGCTGAGGCTGTTGTGGGAGAAGACTACTGAGAAGAACATTTCTGTGACTGACGCAGGAAATGAGTCCAATAAGTGATGGAGACCCTGAACTTGACAGTGTGGTCAGGAAGCAGAAGGAGCGATGGTAACAACAGGGGGCCTGGTGGATCAAGGACCGGATCCCCACCCATTCCTTAAAGACAGAGTGAGACTGAGATTCTTACACATAGAATGGAGATAAATCCCAGGGCTGTCTGATAAGGGACCTCCAGCCACACAGGTGGGAGATTTAACCAGTTTAAAGCCAATTAAAGTGTAAAGAAACATGACACCCCCAACCTTAGAATTGGGGTACAAAATCTTTTGGTTATGCTTGCAACCAAGGTCCTGATAAAGATGCTGCACCAAAGCCTCCACATTGGGGCTGGATCAGGTAGGGTTCCACTCCAGGTATTTTTTTTTATAATTCTTTTTTTCTTTTTTTTAAGATTTTATTTATTTATTTGACAGACAGCGATCACAAGTAGGCAGAGAGGCAGGCAGAGAGAGAGGAGGAAGCAGGCTCCCTGTGGAGCAGAGAGCCCGATGCGGGGCTCGATCCCAGGACCCTGAGATCATGACCTGAGCCGAAGGCAGAGGCTTTAACCCACCGAGCCACCCAGGCGCCCCCACTCCAGGTATTTTAAACAGAGGCAATTTAGTAGGAGGACTTGATTCACAGGACATGGAAGAGGACGAAGAGGCAATTAGGACTTAGTGAGGAAGCCCCAGAGATGAGCAGGTGCAGGAAGGCACCACCGATATTACACTAGAGTGACACACGAGCAGAAGTGTTAGTGCGGCCCAGGCTCTAGGATCCCTTAGCAGAAGCCGGGGTCATGGCAGGTGTGCTGGTGGGAGCTACAGCCAGGGACAGAGTCAGGAGAGAGAGAAGCTGCAGCCCGGGCAGAGAGCAGAGCACGAAGCACCTTGCCTTCTCCCTTCCTTCTGCTTCTGCACAGTATCCCACTTTGCCTCTGTCTGACTTTTAGGTGAAATCAACTGAAAGGGGAGCCTGAGAAACACAGTCCCTGTGCATCAGCCTCCCTGAGATACAGAACAGAGCCCAGGAAGGGCAAGGAGTGGAGTGGACCTGAGGCAGATAAAGACAGGCAGAAGTACCATAGAGGGCAGAGAATGCAGATGTTCCATCTGCAGTGCCAGGAGCACTGCTGTGTGCAGTGGTGTGCAGTGCCAGGAGCTCCCTCCTCAGCCCGAGCTGCTCCTCGATCTCACTCATTTATAGATAGGTTCTTAGCTGGAAAATAGCCAGATTGCCATGCTAGTGAATGGAAAGTAAGAAAGAACAACAACAGAGGTCACTCCAGAACTGTCACTTGTACGATAGGAACCATTTTAAGAGCCTTGCAATGTCTACCTCACTTAGAATAAGGCTTACTTCTCCCCTTTTCCACAGACAGGCAAAGTGAGGACAATAATGGTAACATTTAGCCATGCCCTTTTGGGTACCAAACCACAGAAATTACACACTGGGAAGAGGAATTCCTTGGCTTTACTGGCAGTTTGTTTCCTTCAGGACCTAATTTGGTCTCCGAATGTATTTTATTTTGGCAGTTAGGATCCCAACCAATTTATCTGATCTTAGCCTGCATATTTATATCGTGACAAATATGTACGATAAAGAACAAGTCTGTTAGTGTCAGGGGTATAATGGATGGCCACGGGCTGGTTCGAATTTGTAAAACGAGTCATACAAACAAACACATGGCATACATCCCCTCAACATCGCCCGTACTCTCCCACAGAGCCTGAAATATTAGATGGGTAGTGGTTGACAATTTTAATTACAGGATGTCTTTTATGGATATTGGTCTTTCCAAGTTAGAGTTGAAGAACACTGATGGTTGTTCATGTCATCAGTTGTGGCTGGAGTCTCTGGGGAACTGTGATATATTGGTTTTGTGGCCTTTGCTTCAAATTCCTCTCTGTAAACAGAGGTCTGGGTTAATTGCATATGGTGGAGCTGGATGTGGGATTGGGATTAATTTCAGCCAATCTTACTTCCAACCACTCCCTCGGCACAGATCTTCTCTCCTACTTGGGCCGGTCTTAAAATTACTTCTAAGCCCATCGTGCCTGACCTTCTTTTTCACTTTTGTCCAGGCCATTCCTCCAGCTTGGGATAGGCATCCCATTTTTCTTTGGAAACCTTCTTCTGCAAGCCTCCATCAGGATCCATATCCCCCATGGAACTTTCTCAAGTTAATTCTATGATACAATAGCACAAATTCTGCTGGCACTTAGAGCGTACAATCACCCTTGTCATTAAGAAAAAATCTCTATTGAGTGACTAATACATAAAATGCACAGGGGCACCTGGGTAGCTTAGTCTGTTGAGCATCTGACCCTTGCTTTTGGCTTGGGTCCTGATCTCATGGTTGTGGGACTGAGCCCCAGGCTACAAGCTCAGTATGGAGTCTACTTCAGATTCTCTCTCCCTCTCACACACACTCTCTCTCCTTTAAAGAAATAAAATCTTTTTTAGAAAAATGCACAGTGCTAGGCACGGAGGTGTCACAGTATCATAAGCTAGAGCTTCTACCTGTCATGTGTTTACAATCTATTTGAGGCAACAGAACATTCATTCATTCATTCATCCCATAAGCACTGAGTATCTACTAAAAGTAAACATAGCATTAGGCAGGCACTGAGAAGAGATATCCATCACTGTACACATATAAGCATAAGACATTCATTAAGCAACAACAGAAAAACATGCAAATGCCAAGTGACAAGTTGGTCATCATCCAGCAACACAGCAGAGTAGTTAAGAGAAGGAGAGCTGGGTCTGGAGTCCAGCCCTACGGTTCAGAGCCGTGTGACCTTGGGTGGCACACTTCATGAGGACTCCCAAGGACATTTGGGTCAGTTTTGTCCCATCATTTGTGCCTGGCCTAGAAGATGTGTAGGGCTGAAATTAGCCCATGGGCTGCTCACAAAGCTGAGCTGTTTGGCTCTCAGTCTCCGTCCTCCTGGAAGAAGGAGTGCCCTCTTGTAAGTCATTTGCTGAGTGGGTGCCATTTTGAAATAGATTATCTATGAAGAGGCTCCCTTTCCTGATCCACACAAGGTACCAAAAGAGCTAACAGAGCCCTCTACTCAAACTCTCTGAGCCTCAATTTCCTTATTTACAAAATGGGGCAAATAATGCCTATTTAAAGAGCATTAAATGAGATAATATAAGTGATTTATCCCGATTCTTTAGTTGCAAGGCAAAGAAATAAGAGAGTGAAAGAGAAACTTCTGGCGTATATTGTGGGGGAATGGCACGGAAGTCTCAGAAAGGAAGGAACTGCTATAGGAACAAGGTCTTGCACTAGAAATGGAGTCTCTAAGTCAGAGTTCGGGAAACCAGAACCACTCCAGGTATCTGGAGCAGCAAAGAATGGAATGCAGGCAGTGGGAGCTTGCACTGGGAGTGGGAGGGCTGGAGGAGCAAGGTCAGGGGCACAGCTGGATACCAGAGGTCAAGGGCTTTACCAAGGGTGTGGCCCAGCGTTCAGGGAGCCTCTGTAAGTGCCACCTCTGCTGCCATCACAGCTGCCACTCATGCCCCAGGAAGCAGGAGACTAGACTCAGAACATTTGATCCATAAGTAAATAAGACCCACGGAAGCACTATGTGAGGGTTCTGATGAGGGAACAGACTTGTTGCCAATAGCGTCATTTCCTGGGCAGATCCGTATGAAAGTTCTCTACTCTGGAGGGGAGGGGGTCTCTCCTTTTAGGGCAGGATGCCAGAGCAGCCTTCTACAGGAGTCTCAGGGGGAAGACATTGAAATGGAAAGTGCACCTGCATTCTTAGCTGAAGGCCTCTCCAGGGAGTGGAAGAGTGTCATCTTACCTCCACTTAGTGGGGCTAATGCCCTCCCTACCCCACACCATAGAAGTTACCTGCAGCCTGCAGCCACTGGGGCTGCTTTGTGGCTAGAAGGAGCCCACATGCCAAGCAAGCAGCAGGAAGCACACCAGGTACCAGGGTACCCACTGCACAATAAATTCTGTGTTGGCACTCTTTGGAGGTCTCCGAAGACCAACCAGCGCCGCTCTACCGTAGTGGTGAATGCCAGTATGCCTAGACCACGACATGCCCCTCCAACAAGCCCCAACTCACCCACAGTGATGGTCTGGCCAGGTCTAAACGGGAGGGTCTATCTGGGGGGACAGCAAAGGCTAATGCTCCTGTTATACTATGAGAGGCAGAGAAAAAGACACACAGATGGAGAAAGAGAGAGAGAGGGAGAGACAGAGACAGAGTGCAAGAGAAAGAGAGACAGACAGAGACAGATAGACAGGGTGTGAAACCCGGGCCATCTCTTACCTCCTGGCAGTCGCTAGCTAACCTCCCAGGAGCACCTCTCCGATGGCCTGGCCGCTGAATCACCACCCACCACAGTAACTGAAACAGAAAATCATGCTCCACAGAACAACCTAGCAACGCCACCATTAGCAGCTATGTTTTTTCATTGCGAACTGGGGAGATAATATGCCTCTTTATGTGTGCAAAGGCACGGTCAGATTTATATCTTCACCAATATTTCAATAGGGACTGGGCCCTCCCCACTCTTTCCTTTTACCCGGTGATATGTGGGGCTGCTCATTCAGGGAACCCAAAAGGAACAGTCAACTTTTCTCTGTTACCCGAGGCTGCCCAGCTCCGCGGCTAATGCAAATGTTTCACCTCCTTCCCTCCCCCTTCCCCACCGGCCACTGCTATCGTTGAGTTGGACGTGTGCATGGGAGACAGAAACAGAACAAATAAGCACACAAATCCGGAATGAAAAGCGGCAAGGGGTGCTCAAATGGAGCAAGCTGTGCCTGCAGGGGAGTCTGAGGTCTCTGGAGAGAAAAAGGAAGGTAGATTTCAAAGCAATGCTGAGAATGAGGTGAAGACGGGCGAGGGCAAGAAAGGAAAAGAATGATGTTCTAGAGAAGACAGCAGTAGGTGGAAAGGCCCTGAGCTGCGAGGGAGCTTAGTGGGCAGGGGCAGCCTTGGAGGAGGCTGGTGGGAGGGGAGGGCAGACCGCCAGGGGAAGGGCAGGTCAGAGGAGCGAGGCTGTAGCAGTGGCCCAGGGTGATTCCTACGTCTGAGAAGCAGTTAGGAGATTTTCCTGTGCATTTTTATTAGAATCATCATCATAATGTCTAGGTCTGATTTTGTTGCCTCCTTGCCCCCCAGTTGTCTGTCGCTCTCAGTGATGCCATCAGGTGGCTCTCAAGGTGAGGAGATAAGGAGATGCAGGGGATGTGTTGGATTTTCCCAACAACAGAGAAGTGCCACTGGCCTTTGGTGGAGTAGGGAGTGCGTGACAGAGTATCAGACATCCTGTAATATGTGGGATTGTCCCAACTAATGGATTCTGTGCCCCATCCCACACAATTTCTGAGGTGGGAGCTCATGAAGGTGAAAAACCAATGTTATCGGAGCCGCAGTGTTTGTTCTAGATGTCTGAATATCGGTCTCCACATCTCCCTTCAAAGCATGGAGCCTAATGCCCCTCCCCTTGAATGCGGATCAGCCTGGGTGACTCTGCATTGAGGAGATGAATACAACAGGAGTGATGCTTTGTGAATTTTGAGGCTGGGTTATCAAAAGGATGTCTTCTGTCTGCCCCTAAGACTCTTGGATCACTTGCTCCGGGTAAAGCTGGCCACCAGGTTGTGAGGACACTCAGAACACCCTGTAGGGAAACATGCCCAGAGAGGAACAGAGACCTCCAGCCAATACCCACCACCAAACCCCCAGTTGTGGGAGTGTACCACCGAGGAAGTGGATGCCCCGGCCCCAGATGATTTTAGCCCTCACCCTTCACAGAGTTGCAGCCGAGGCCCCAGATAACACGGAATCAAGACAAGCTGTCTCTTCCGGGCCTTGTCTGAATTCCTGACCCTCAGAAACAGTGAAAGATGATCCGTGATTATTTGTGTTATCAGCCACTAAGTTTGGGCGTTAATGTCATGTAGCAGGAGATAACAGTCTACATGAGAGCAAATAATTTAATTCCACATACATAACAGCACAGTTTTTATTTTTTATTTTTTTTGCATGGTTTTAATCTGTATGGATGTTTCTGGATGGATTGTTTATAGTTGTATTTCTAGAAATCCAACTACTGTGTAAATCAAGGGGTAGTTGCACTTTGTTTTGAGCCTTTATCAAAATTGTTCTCTGCTGAAAAATAATCACCCATAGAAGACCTATCAAGGTATATGAGTCAGCAAAGCAAACATTCCTAACTGTCTACATTTGCAGATGCTGCGTCCCCCAGGATTCCCCATGAATTTGAATATTCAGCTGAATATTGTCCTACATTTCTTATATCACAACTTTTCTATAAGCTGCAAGCTTCTGACTACTTCCTTATGTCTTAGAAATCCATGTCTGAGGTTTACATATTGAAATGCATATGATATTATAAATAGCACTTTTTTTATTCCTTTGTGTTAGAGCTGGGCCATCATTCTTTTTTCAATGATGTAAGTAGATTATACATATATACATATATATATGCTGCTTACAAAATATATATACATATATATTGTAAGCAGGTTATATTTTTAAAAAGAATTTCATTTCAGGGTGATGAAGGGGCATTACGAACTATTTTTTAAGAAAAAGCTAAAACTTTTGGCCAACAAATAGAGAACATTTTACTGACTCAGGAAATGCAAATCAACTGTTCTGACCCTAGCTACCTGGGAAAGCTTCTAGCACTATTTCCAGCTGCCTCATGTCATGAGAGCTCTCCTGTAATTAAAATGAGTCTTCTTACTGTTCTCCACATGCACTGCCTTATGCTACATCCTTACCCTGAATTCCTTCTCCTTTCCCCTCTGCATTTCAAAATGCTGCTCATGCCTGACTTACATATTCATTCAACACACAGGGATGGAGTGCCTCTGTGGGCCATTCCATGTGTGCACTGGGGCTCTGGGGACAGTGACGCATGACACCCGTGTTGTGAGGCTTCCCCCGAGTCTCCAGGCAACTGACCGTGGGCACCCACAGGAAAGGGATGGTGGGTGAGGCTGACCACCTCCATGCACTGGCATCATGGGGACGTCAGGCAGGTGAAAAGCTTATCTTGAGTTCTCCAAGCTGTAGCAGTTTTAAAATATGTTCTGTGGAGCAGAGCGAGCCTCACCTAGTCCCGGAAGGAGTGACTGGCAGGTGGGGAGGCCACGCTGTGCCCAACCAAAGCCTTCCGACCTCCCAGCCTGACACGCTCCTCAGCTCTGAATGTTTGTTCAGTTTGCACAGGCCTGCTCCTTACAAACTAGATGGGGGGCGCTTCACGACTGGGCAAGCCCCCCCTCCCCTGTCCCCCATCCTCCAAAGCTTCTGTCCTGGAGGGGCATTCTGGTGAACTGAGGCGGGCCTGGAAAATTCTAGAACTGACATGCCTCTTTCTCGCAGCTGCTGCGTGCTAAAACTGGCGAATTGAGAGCGAACACGGGGTCTGTGGGATTTGGCAGCACCTAACTGTGGGCATTTGAAGAAGGGCTGCAGGCTAGCCCTCTCCAGCAGCCCACCTGGCCCTGACAGCTTGACAGGGGCCTGGCCGCCCTCCGCCTGCACCCCGGGCTGACTCACACACGCCCAGGTCAATCCAGCGTGGCCTGCAGGCGCTTCTCTCCCGACTTAACCTCATTTGCCCTCCTGCCTTACTTGACCAGACTTTCAGAATGCCCACGCCCATGAACACACATGTCCCACAGGGTAAACCTTCCACGGAGACTCGAAAAAACAAGCTCCAGGTCAAAGCAGCCTGGAGAAGACGCTGCTAAATTTTCAAAACAAAACTGTGAGGAAGTAGATTTTCCAGAAGACATAGCAAAGAGAAGGTCTCTGTCCCGCCCTCTCCGCTTCCCCTTGCCCACCCCCACCCCCACCACGTTCTTTCCAGAGTGGCCTGGAATTTGGAGGGGAGCCAAAGGTAATGGCGGTTTCTTGCCACTTGAGGGCACTCTGGAATCCTGAGACAAGGAGGGAGCTGATTTGTTAGGCCTTTTTACCGGAAACGCAAGCCGGTTAACCATCAGCAGACAGTCTGGAAATCCATCCTCAGAAAGGAGCAGTGACAAATGGGTTTTATAATGAGGGCTTGGGGCAAGGCGGGGCAGAGGGCAGAAGCGGCAGAGGTGAACCAAAGGGCTTTAAGTTTTACTGCAGGTGGAAAATGGTGAGCCTGGCTTTTGCTTGCCACTGTTCAGGAGAAAAAGTGTTCAGTTAAGGCAGTGGTTCTCAGTGGGGGGTGATTTTTGTTTCCCCTCCCAGCAGTGAGGGATGTGGGGGCATTCGGCAATGTCTAGAGACATACTGGATTGTCAAATGGTGGGGAGAGGGTGGCATTACTTGCAACTAGTGAGTGGAGGGCAGGATGCTGATAAACCTCCTTCAAGGCCCAGAATGCCCCCTGCGCCGAGCAAAGAATTATCTAGTCTGAAATGCCCAGGTTGGGAAGCTCTGGGTTGACCCAAGAAGGATTTTAAGGCCTGCCTGTTCAGTGTGCAGGAGCGCCCTTTTCTACTTTTGTCCAGAGCTTCTATTCCATGCAGAACTGAATTGTGCCCTAGGAAGTGGTTTGGTTTTCCAGATGCTGTCAGTCACCAGAGGAAGAAAAACCAGCCCAGGATCTTCACTGCAACCCCTTTCTTCCCTGTCCTAGGTTGGGTTTCCCCAGGAGTAGATCCCAAGACAAGGTTTGAAGCGTAAGTGGTTGACTTAGAAAGAAGCCCCAGGATGTACTTTAGGGGAACAGGAGAAGGGAAGGGAAGGATGCCAAGGTGAGGTGGAATCTCAGGTAAGTTACCACTGTGAGCAGTGCAAGCACGATCCTGCTGAGGGGTCCAGGAGCCCGCACACATCATGCACTCTAGGGTCACCCTGTGGAAGTGAGGGCGTGGGGCCCCATGCTCCGTCTCATCAGTCGTTGGCTGAAGGCTGCTGAGGGGTGGGGGGGGGGATGCTGGGGTATTCATTCTCTGGGACTGCAGCCTGTCTTTTAGGCAGAGGGGCTCCAGCTGCTGCAGAAGGTCTTCAGGGACAGACGTTATGGTAATGGCCAGTGTGCTACACAGACGGTCAGCATCTGCTTCTTCCCACCGCCCTCCCTGTGACCCCAACAAGTGTCAGAAATCCTGTGCAGGGCTGCTTATCATCTATTTGAGGATCCTCACTCCGATGGCATGCACCACGGTGCCTTAATGAAGGACAAGTGGATACTGGCAGTGTCTCCTTCAGAACACCAGTGTCTTGGTTCCTCAGACTGACCAGGCAGTTTTAGCCAGCAGCAAGCTTGACCACAGAGCCCGGGGAGCAGAGGAGGATTTACCCAGAAGCTGATGGAATGTTCCAAGGCTCCCATGATGCATGGGCCCTGTGAGGTACTGTCAGTTAGTTGATGGGGTATGATAGAGTTCTAAGTCAGGGTCAACCCATATGAACCAACCCCCGATGGCCTTGTGACAAGGCAGCTTCCAATCGAGTGGGTCAAAGGTGACACTTGATGTTCCATGTTTCTTTCCTTTTGTCTTCTTCTTTTCCCCCCTTGGTTCTGTGTTGTTGTTGTTGTTGTTTTTCCAGTATAATTTTAAAGTTATCTCTATACCCAACATGGAGCTCAAACTCAAAACCCCAAGATCAAGAGTCATATGCTCTACCGACTAAGCCGGCCTGGCACCCCTGGTTCTGCGTTTCTAATAGGCTCCCAGGTGATGCCCCTGCTGCTGGGCCACTGAACCCAGAGCAGAAGAGTGGCCAAATTGCCACCAGGAAGCGTTTCTGGATAAGTATTTCTGTGTAAGCATTCCCGGGAAATCACCCAATGAGATCTCAGAAGGACATCTGCCAGTACAAGGTGCAAGTAATGCCCCATGATGCTTTTGCATTGATAGAAACTTCCATATCTAGTTTTTTATTTTTCTTCAGGGGCCCTCCCCAACAGCCTCCCCTACCAACGTATAAGCCTTGGGTCTGACAAAACTGGGATCGTCCCCAAGAGTGTTTGGGAGGGCTAGCATGTCGCTCTGAGAATCTGGGACCCATGCAGCTTGATTTGTGTAAGGGGAGTTGTGGAACTTGTAGTTTCTAGGTCCTGCTCCACAGTCTCAGGCAGCTTTCAAAGTTAGAGGCCAAGTGAAACAGAGGACAAAGGGAGAAATTGAGGAAGGGGACTACAGTGGTGACATAAGAGGCAGTGTGAACCTGGGTACTCAAGCAGTTGGAACAGGTATGAAAGATCTGAAAGTTCAGACTATTTTCATTAAGTCATTCATTCAGCAAATCTTCATTGAGCATCTATTATGTGGCAGGCATTGTTCTAGGTGCTGGGGGTAAGGTACTGCACAAAAGAGACAAAAACCAACTACCTTCAAGGAAATGATGTGTTCTAGAGAAGGGAGATAGACAATGTGGGGGGAGGGGACGCTTTTACTCTATTCTCTTTGGGGATTTCACTGGCCCTTGCAAATTTAGGTGATAAAAGGCATACAGATGGTAATATTATTACAGGCATGGAGGCTTCACAAAAAGAAATGAAAACCCAAGAGGTAGTTAGACCTAAGGGCTTCTACATCATTTTAACAAAAGGCAGAATTGTGAAGAAGTGACTAGACAAAAGAAAAGGGGGTTTGGGCTTGGTGGGGATTGTAAATGTAGGCAGGTGACTAGGAAATGCTTGGGGGAGACTATGGTAGATAAGAGCTCTTTATGCATACTCATCTAGGTCCCTTATCCAGTGATAAGAGTTATCTGCCTCTTCTTGGTACAGGAGAGGGGGGTACCTTTGCAAATGGAAATTTCCTTTACAAAAGGGAAATCACTGCCCTACTTTTAGGCAGATGGCAGGAGCACCAAGAACTCTTCCTGTATCTTGTTTATTAATTGCCTTTGGCTCAAAATAATCCTTAAGCCAAAATGGTAGATCTTGAGGTAGCATATTCTGAGTCTGCTCCAAAATAACTAAGAACTGAGTTAGTAGATGACAAAAACTAGAGCTGAGGAGGGGGTACAAGATGGTGGGCATAGTGGGGTCACAACGGAAAGAGGAATCAGGGAAGATCACCTTGACATTGATTTAAGACTTGGACAGGAGGAGCACTTTAGTGTAGAATTTCAATTTCAATTTTATCCATTAGTCTACTTTTAAATTTAACATGAAATTTAATTTTTTATTAATTATTTTTATTAATATTTTTATTAATATATAATTTATTATTTGCCCCAGGGGTACAGGTCTGTGAATCATCAGGCTTACACATTTCACAGCACTCACCATAGCCCATACCCTCCCCTTGGGTTATGGACATTGAGGAGGAAATTTAAATTTTTTGTTGTTTCTTTTCTTTTTCTTCGCAGCTCTGAAGGATGGAATGCAAAGAATTCCACCCACCCCGCCTAGAAAGTTTGAAGATTAAGCTGCCCTGGAGAAAAGAAGTTTCTGGGTTGTGAATGAATTAGACATCATGGTTTATTGTTACAAGAATGGAGGTGAGAAGAAGCCAGAGAAAGGAAAGAGAGGGTGGGATTTTCCCTAGCAATGAAGGAGAAGGAAAGTCTGGGAGCCATCGGAGGGGCAGTGAAGTTCCCCTCTGCTGGCTTCTTGCTTCCCCTTGAAGCCCTCATGCTCAAATCTGGGTAAGCACAAAGAGAACTGGCTCGTAGACGACCGCCATCATAATTGTCAAGAATGGCTGGCAAATCTTTGATACAGGTTAAAAAGGGGGAAAAAAAAAATCATTTGATGTTTCTTCAGTGGAATATAAGATGCACTTTTCTGGGTGGGTTATCAGATTCTATCTGGGTCTGTACCTTCTGATGTCTTTAATGAGCTATTTCAAAATCTGTACATTGTACGAAATCAATTATACAGCGATAATGCAAGTAAGTTTTGTCCAGTGGAGAGGCAATTCATCCCCCACTCTCAGCAGCCCCCCACACTTGGAAGAGGATGGTATTACATCTCTCTTTTTAAAAAAATTTTTTTTAAAGATTTTTATTTATTTGACAGAGGGAGAGAGAGAGATCACCAGTAGGCAGAGAGGCAGACAGAGAGAGAGGGGGAAGCAGGCTCCTTCTCTGGATCCCAGATCCCTGAGACCATGACCTGAGGTGAAAGCAAAGGCTTAACCCACTGAGCAACCCAGGCACCCCTTGTGTTGCATCTCAACAAAAACCCACGTCAGCATTTCTACCTATATATTTGTCTGCTTTTTTTTTCATTCTTCTTTGAAATGGTTGAAATACTTATTTTTTTCAGTAATTAATGAGTTAAATAAAATCTTTGACCTGTGCTCATTATTTATGTGCATAAGAATCATGCTTTTGACTTTTAAAACATATTTCCCTTTCCCATGGATCACTTGTACATGCTCCCACCCCGTATGTCCTGTCCTTTCATTGACTGGCCACTCTCTGCCTTTGGGAGCCCAGAGAATTCAAGGAGAGGCAAAGGTTTCCACTTACTCTCCTCTTAGGAGCTGGTGTTAGATCTCAGGAGTACTGGGGCTTATGCTAGGTCCTGAGGCCTAGGACTCCCTGCTTCCCTGTATAGAAGAGGCAGGATAGCTCAGGGTCAGGGGCACAGGCTTTGGTTTGGGTCCAATTCAACCCTTTTCTAGCTGTGTGATTCTGCGGAGCTTATACAATCTCTCTGAGACCTGTTTTCATCCTCTCTGGTCTGGGCCATATTCATAGAAACTGTCCTGATAACATCATGATGATTACATCAGCCCTAGAGTTGGAATTAATGAGTATCTGGCCACTATCACTGATATTATATGTTATTGTCACTCTGCTAGATATTTTCCACTTTCTGCCTTCTATCCATTGTCCACCAAAGTACCCTTCCCTGCTCTATGCCCCAGGAGGCTGACTTCCTCGTCCTCCGGTTTCTGGGTGATTGTCACTAATTCTTCTCCCTTCCCCTCTTTGGAGTTGTCTTGGGTTCAGTAGCATCCCTTAAAGATCCCTGCTCATGCCAGGAAGCCCTGGCCACCTGCAGGGCTGTGGGACCGCACCTGCTCTGATTGTTCTGCGAGGGTCATAGCTCCTTATCACTGCCCCCTGGAGGGTGCATTATCCACTGCAGAGTCCCTACACTGCCCACCGCTTTATAAATAGTCCCTTGACTAAACACTCTGCAAATGATCCACGCAGAGCATGCCACCTGCGTGCTGTCACAACCCTGACCGACACAGTTATTAGCACCCTTAGTACTCACTTCCCTGTGTTCATCTTTTTTCCTAAGTGAGCACTGCGCCTCTCTGCCTCCCGGAAACCCAGAGCCGGTATCTGTGCTCCTGTTTTGTGCATTGCCAGCAGCACAGGAAGGGTCTGCCACCCACGTCCCTCCCCAGAAGGCCACATTCCTGCTCACAGCCCCTCTGAAGCATACACAAAGTCCAGAAGAAGATGCGCAATATGACGCCCTTTCCTTCTCTCTGCCAAGCAGCCGGCCTCAGGCATCTGGGTGTCCTTTCTCTGTCTCTGCTGTCCTGTGCCCTTGGCATCTCTCCCTCTGCAGCCCCCCTCGCCCTGCTCTGGGTCTAAGCTCTCCTTGCCTGTGTCCCTACTCCATCTCAACAGAGGCGGTGGACCCCCACCGGGGCTCCTGTGGGAGAGCTGTAAGTCCCGCACTTTCTTCAGATAGGAGCATGGTGCATCTCTGGCTAGATGCCTAACGCCCATGTGTTAATAAGCAAATGTTATCAGTTCACCGAACAGTCTGGATTCCAGAAGGGGACAAACAACTGTGTTCTTTTCACCAGTTGGACCTTCAGTTGTGTGATGTCTAATAATCTCGCTTAATTAAGGTTTAACACATCCCTTCCACGTCTAGGCATTTTCAGGTTTTAAAAGCCCAGTTCAGGCTAGCTTCAAGTTCCCATGTCATCTCCAAGCTAACTCTCACTTCCCAGCCCCAGGCATCCATGGCTTTGACGCAGGGGGTCCTGTGAGGACCAGGGGCATGGTCTCTCCTTTGGCTCCTTCCCTGCATCGCTTAGCCTCCCTCTTCTGGTATGGCGAGGATTGAGAGGCAGATGGGAGAAGAAGGGACAAGCATCTCTAAACTGATACTCTCGTTTCTCTTTAAGGCTCTCCCGGCTCCTCTGGCAGTGCCTTCTGCTGGGCTGGTAGCCAATACAGGATTTCTCCTGGGGCAGATAACTAAGTTATACAGGAGGCCCTGAGAGAACAGTCTCCACACCCGCATTTCCCTGACCTGAGACATACATTCTGGCCAGACATCTGCCAAACGCCTCCAGGGTACATAAAGATGGCTGCAGAGTCTTTGCTACAACTTCCTTGGAGAAGAGGGATCTCTTTCCTCTCCCTTTCAACCTGGGAAGAGAGAACACAGTAAAAGGGACATGCTGGGACTTCTCAGGTTCAGTCATAAGAAACCTTGCCGCTGCTGCCAGGGTCTCTTGGAACATTCTCTGGGCACCCAGAGTCACCACACGAGAAGTCTATTTTGAGACTGCCTGGCTGGCCAGGCAACACAGAGATCCTCAGAGCAACAGTCTGAGTCCAGTCATCCAGCTGTCCCACCAAGTCAGTGGACCAGCCTGTCACTTACTGCATACCACCCAGGGACCACAGTCAGCACCACGTGGAGCAGGCGAAGTCTTAGCAGAGTTCTGCCTGAATGACCCACAAAATCATGCAGAGAATAAGACGGATATTGTGTGAAGCCCTAAGTTTTGGTATGGTCTGTTAGAGAGCAATAGGTAATTACCAGAACACCACCAGCCCCTCCCCCTCTGACTCCTGTCCGTGGTGCTGGAATCATTCCTTGCATGGGTTAATGGCAAAATGGCCCAGATAGGGCCACAATTTTTGGGATCTACATGACCCACTGCTGGACTGTGGACTTTCCTCTTTTCACATCGCTCTCCGAGTCTTTACCACCTGCCCAATTCGATGGTGATTCTCTTGTGACTCCCCTCACTTGGCTTCAGGGATGAAGCACACCCTTCCATTGTCCATGGGGAGGGATGGGAGATGCAGCAATGCTGCCTTCCAGGTAGCCACCACGAAGCAACACCTCCAAAGACCCCAGACTGATGCAGGGGAGGAGGCCCAGGAAGGGCACTGCTGCATGGTGGAAGACCGGGTCATCTGCTTCTTTTTTTTTTTTTTTTTTAAGATTTTATTTATTTATTTGACAGAGATCACAAGTAGGCAGAGAGGCAGGCAGAGAGAGAGAGGGAAGCAGGCTCCCCGCTGAGCAGAGAGCCCGATGCGGGACTCAATCCCAGGACCCTGAGATCATGACCTGAGCCGAAGGCAACAGCTTAACCCACTGAGCCACCCAGGTGCCCCCAGGTCATCTGCTTCTTAATAAGGCCCAGAGATGTGTCTTTTTGGTACCTCTTTGACATTTCTTTGTCTTCGACTTTGAGCCCCAGTGGCTCATTTTTTATCTTTAATTTATTTATTTATTTGAGAGAGAGAGAGAGCACAAGCAGGGGGAGCAGCAGAGAGAGAAGCACATTCTCTGCTGAGCAGGAAGCCTGAAAATATGCCCTGTCCCAGGACTGTGGGATCAGGCCCTGAGCCAAAGGCAGGTGCTCAACCAGCTGAGCCACCCAGGTGCCCCTCCAGCTGCTAATTTTGAAGTTAAATAAATACAGCTTTTTCTTTTCCACTTTAGGTTGGAAACTGAGTCATGACAAACACGTAAGGCAAGAAAAGATTAAAATACGAGGTTTATTTCTGATAAAGCCAAATCAGAGATATACTTAGATCTGGTCAAATGACTCACTAATACTGCATCCTAGAGTCTGATGCATCTACCTAGCCAGTCCCAGGCAACACTGGAAAATCATAGGCCTTTCTCCTCAGGGGCGGGGATCTATTGCTAAATCTGCTACAGCAGACCTGAACACATACTTTCTGTGGGCAGGCAGGTCCCCACCGGGGATAGATAGGGAAGGGGCTGGGCTACTGTGCCTGGTCTGTCGCAAGCTGGCTATTTAATTAATTCTTCCTCTTCTAATGAATAAATGAAGCAGGAGAAGGAAGCCAAGGTTCTCCTCTTTGAAAACAGTAACAAAAAGCCAGCCAACCAACCAACAAAAACACAAGAGGGGAATAAGAACTTTCCCCAGTAGTAAGCTCTGAGGAAACAAGTTTCCATGTCCTGTTACACACCTCTGTTTTGCCACTCTGTTCTATTGGGTCCCTTTGTTTCTCACTCCAGATCCAGTTCCAACCTGGCTCACCTGCTGTGGGCCGGGAGGGGGGGCTACCCCCATGAAGAACACCCCTGTGAATGGGGCTCCTGTGCTTGGGCTGGGTTTGCTCAATGGCAGGCACTGGCAGGAGAGCACAAGATACAAAGAGAAGAGGTTGGGGGATTGTCCCTTGTTCTCGTTGCCAGTTCACAGGGACGTGGCTCCGTCCCTCTAGTAAAGGCCAGGGCTCCTGTCAGGCAGCCATCACCATGCACCACCTTCCCTGGAGATCTGCAACAATGGTCCCCTTTCCCTTCATATCTACAGGAGGTAATAGCTCTGACTTTTGCCAGGCTTGGAATTTTCTCCCATCCTTCCTGATCCACTTCAGCTTTACCCTCGGCTTTGCAGAGTCCCTTTATTAAACAGCCCACAAACTACCCTGTTGGAGTGAGTCATCTGGTTCCTGTCAGACCTCTGATTGTTGCATCTCTCTCACTGGAGACTGTGCCTGCTGGGGGAAAGAAAGCACCATTCCACCACACCAGCTGTTAAGGACTGAATGTCTGTGCCTCCCTCGGCCCAAATTCACATGTTGAAATTCTAACTCCCAACCTGATGGTACTGGGAAATGGGACCTGTGGGATGTGATTAGGACGTGAAGTTGGAACCCTCGTGAATGGGACTAGTGTCCTTGTAAAAGAGACTCTAGAGAGCTCCCTCACCCCTTCCACCATGTGAGGACACTGTGAGAAGACAGCCATCAGTCAGGAAGCAGGTCCTTGCCAGACAGCAAATCTACCAGCGTCCTGATCTTGGACTGCTTAACCTCCAGAACTGTGAGAAATGAACGTTTGTTGTTTACACTCTACGGTCTATGGTATTACCGTTTGAGCAGCCTGACTAGACTAAGGCCTCCTCTCAAAGCCCTCAGTCTGTCCTCAGGCTTCAACCTGAACACTATTCCGCACTCCCAAGACAGTAGTGGGAAGAACCTTGGAGCAAAATGAGAATTAAAAATTCTTTCTGAGGAAGGTATACTTCTATAACCAGAACAGACATGAGTCACCTGTAAATTTTGAAAAGTAAGAGAAGGATAGTATGGTGGTGAAAACCTTGAGCTCTGGAGTCAGCTTGAGCTTGATTTCCAACTCCTGTGTGGCCTTGGACAAGCCACTTTCCCTGTCCCAACCTCCACCTCCTCATCCCTATGGGTGATGACAGTGGTGGAGAGAGGTCATGCTTGAGTGCATAACAAATCCTCATTCAACATGAACAAGGACAAGCACATGCAATAGTGCATACACCAGAGCCCCAGCCAAGGGTAGAGGGGGAGAAGGAGGGGAAACTGTTGTCCTAGCTCTCCTCAGCAAGCCAAGTCCTGCCATATGCACTGTACCTGGGATCTGGAAACCGTCAGAAAATGGTGGCTGCATGAGACCAAAATTCCCTTTCGAAATGTGGCTTCGATAAGTTGATTCAAGAAGACTTTGAGAGACTTTCCTTCTATCACCTGCAGCTCTCAGAGTTCTCACGTGAGCTCAACCCTGGCGGAAGACAGGACAGGAGAAAGGCAGCGACAGACAGAGGTACAACTGCTCCTCAATGCCTTTTGCAGGCATGTGTTTGAATGGGCAGAGCCCATTTGATCATGAGAGTTCTAATTTAGTGGTCTGTGAGAATGGGGTGCCCCCAGAAGGCCTGCTGCAAGCATGGGATCTGCTCTGAGACCAAGACTGATGGGTGAGCAACTTTAATTACCCAAGAACTGTGTTACTGTCCCTTGGGGTATCTTATTGCTATTCTGACACTTGGGAACATGGCATTTTCCCATTAAAATGCCAATTATCCTTGAGCACTTCTGCAAATCCATCAGCTGGAAGCTGCTGGATTGTTGAGTGATGCAGTTTGATGGTTTGAAGCAAACCTATCAGATCAAGGGCATTTTATCTGGTAGTCCATGACTGCTCTGAGCACTGTACCAGCCCTGCCTGCCCCACTCCAAAGACATGCACATGCATATGCACACACACACAGAGTCCACTTAACAGAAATATCAGAATCTCTAGTTCCAAGTAGCTAGGGAAGAGGAAGTGTCCAGGAGCTAGGAAATGAGCAAGAAAATCAAGATCTGGTAAAGAGCCAAAAAAATGGAATTTTTCTTCATCTGGATAATTAAAAGCACAAGCCCAACAGAAAACACATCTCATCGGGGAAATCAGTTGATTTACCTCATCTGACTGCCAGGAGACAGGGTCTGCTTGCAAAACGCCCAGCTCCCCCATCACGTCTTTGTTCCAGATTAGTTACAGCTGAGGGGTTTGCTAATGCTGAAATTTGGAGCCTCCATCTGATGTGCTCTTCCAAAACACCTCTGCCTCAGCCCGCCACAGTGTCAGGTTTGACCGATCCGGGTTCTTTCTCCTGGAGGAAGTGCTTATGCTGGGGTCATACCTGGGTGCATGGAGTTTCTCAGGAAGGGGAGTTGTATACTTGTTTGGTCTTTGATTTCTTGAAATTATGTTTAAACTGAGTTATCAGTCCAAATGATTATGTAGTAGAAGATCAAGTTTGTTTTGCTTTATTTTATTCTCACTAGATTCTATCCTAGAACAGCGGTATAGGAGTGTGGCTAAGAACACAGGTTATGGATCCCGATGCCGAACTTCCAATTTTAGTTCTACCACTTACCAGCCATGTGAACTTGGACAAGCTATTTAGCCTGTTTGGACCTCAGTCTCCCCATCCATAAAACGAGAATAATAGTGGTATTGACATCCCATGGTGGTGAGGATTAAATCTGCTAATATCTAAAAAGTCCTCGGAATAGTTTCCAGCCCATTCCAAATGCTTTACTAGGGAGAGTATTATCATTTGAGTGTCTGAATAGAATTTTAAAATGTTCTTTCACTTCAAAGGCTGCCCCATTTTTATAACAGAAGAGTTTGCTATAGCACCTCGTTCAAAGGGAGGTACAGTCTGCACAGACTGGTGGTTATGTCTCTGTAACAGGTGGTCTTGGTGCTGCTCCCAGGTCCCCATTTCCAGACCAGAGTGCCCATCAGGCAGCTGGAACAGGCTTGCACCCACCCTGAAGCCTGGCCCATGGCTGGCAGGAGACGCAGATCCAGAGATGCCTGGGAGATGACACAACTTCTTTGCCCACAAGTTCTTTGCCATTCCTCCTATCCGAAGGCACATTCCAGATTCTTCTCCCTGCTGAAGATGGGCCAGCCTTAATGACTTACTTCTAAGAAGCAGGAGGAGGTAGAAGTGATGCTACATGCCTTCTGTTCGGGGTTCAACTGTACTCCCTAAAATCTATGTCTAAGTCCCAACCCTAGTAGCCCTCAGTATGACCTTATTTGCAATTAGGGTCTTTGCAGGTGTAATCAAGTTACAATGAGGTCATGACTTGATTAAGTTCAATGACTGGTACCCTTACAGGGAGAGACAGAGACTTAGACACACAGAGACACACAAACAGGGAGAGTGCCATGAATGATAAAGGCAGAGACTGGTGTGGTGTGTCTACAAATCTAGGAACACCACAGATTGTGGGCAACACCAGAAGCTAGGAAGAGGTTAGAAAGAATCTTTTCTAGTGCCTTCCAAAGGAGCGTGGCCCAACACCTTGATTCTGAACTTTTAGCCTCTAGAACTGTGACAGAAACAATTTCTGTCATTTTCAGTGACCCAGTTTGTGGCACATTGTCATGGTGGCCTGAAGACATGTACCTTTTGATGTTAGACTATAAGCAAAGATGTAGCTTGGCTCTGGCCCTCTGCTTCTGTCTCTGTCTCTCTGTCTCAGAATGTGTGCCACTGTAGTCTTGAGGCCTCATGTTAGAGGTCCAGCAACCCTGAAGCCACCACACTGGAGAGTCTGTGTGGAGAGACCACTGTGAAGGAGCTTTGACCCTTTAAGTGTTCTCTGACCAAGGACCAGACATGTGAGGAAAGAAGCTTCGATGGAACCTAAGCCCCAGTTGCCCTTTCCCTGCAGCCTCATGACAGCCCCCACCTAAGTCAGAATAGACCAACCCAGCCAAGCCACTCCCACATGTGTGACCTAGAGACACAGTGACCATTAATAAATGCTCACTACTGTTTAAGAATTTATTTTATTTTTAGTCATGGTAAAGAACACATAAAATTTGCCATTTTAACCATTTTTAAGTATACAGTTCAGTAGAGTTAAGTATATCCACTTTGTTACGCAAGACATCTTCAGAACTTTTTCATCTTGCAAAACATAGACTTAACAGCTCTCCATTCCCCCTCCCCCAGCCCTGGAAACTACCATCCTACTTTGCCTCTATGAATTCCTCTATTTTGGGTAGAATCAGGTAGTACTCATTTTTTTATGTGTGTATTTTTTGAGTGATTTCTTTTCCTTAGCATAACATCTTCAAAATTCACCCATGTTGTGAGAAACTTCCTTTTTCAGGCTGAAAAATATTCTATGGTACATGCAGACCATATTATGTTCATCCATTCACCCAGCAATAGACATTTGGGTGGCTCCTATCCTCTGGCTGGAACGAATATCACTGCTTTGAACATGGGTGTGCAGACAGGTTACCATTGATTGAAAACACTATGTCTTGGGTGACTTATGACTCAAGCGGCAAGGATACTGTATAGCAGCCACACCTGCATACCTCTGGGCAGAACAACGAGGTACAGTTCCTGCTCTGGAGCTCCCCATGGGATCACATACAGGCCAGGCTTCTGAATTCATGTCTGCCTGCTCCTTCTCCTGCTTTATCATCATCCCTCATTTCCCCACAAAGTGTCTTTTGAAAGTACCCCCTTTTTGTGTTACTTGCACCAAACTCCCCATCTTAGGCTCTGTTTCTGGGGCACCAAACAAGGACAGCAGATGCCATGTGGCCAGGGTGGTATGAGTCCCTGCGGATGGTTGCAGGGAGGCCGCCATGACCCAGAGGCACTGCACACAACATGATGGTCTTTGGTTAGTTTGCTACTTGTCTGGGTGGACTAGGTGAGGTTCTCCAGGGAAACAGAATTGGCTCCCATGACTACAGAAGCTGACATTTGATGATCTGCCATCTGCATGCTGGAGACGGAAAAGCCGGTGCTACTGTTCTAGACAGAATCAGATGGTGTTAGTTTCAGTCTGAGGACAGGAAATGATTGATGTCACAGCAGTCAAGTAGAGAGAGAACTTCCCCCTTTTGTTCTGTTCAGACCCTCTACGGATCGGATGAAGGCCACCCACATAGGGGAGGTCCATCTGCTTTACTCAGTTTACCACATTTCACCCAGAAACACCTCCACAGACACACTCAGAGTCATGTTTAACCAGATATCTGGGCGCTCATGACCAGCCAAATTGACACATAAAATTAACTATCACAGTGGTTATCAACTCTGTTAGAACACGGAGTAGCAACTGTACAAATAGACTTAGTGAAGCTAACAAGGTCTTCTCATGATCTTTGTTCTCTTCTGGAGTTAAAATCCCTAACTCTGGAAGTGGTGGTAACCCAGAGCAGGTCAGGCAAAATCTCCCCAGCAGCAGAGTGCTTGGCAGTTGTGAAACATCTACACGCGCACTCTCTCTGTGCATCCTGCCCTCGGGCTGGGAGAAGGGTAGGGAATTGTCACTTTGCTTTACAGAGGAGGAAAGCGAGGTCTAGAGAGCTTATGAAGTGAACCAGTCAAATCAATGGCAGAGCCAGGACAAGAACAGGCCTGGGGTTTTAATGCTCCTGTGGGCTCCCCTGCTTCGACTCAGATACCTCCTCAAGGAGTAGATCCAGCAGTATTTCAAAAATGGAAATTAGACACTTTTCTTAAGACCTCACCATGACTTCTAGTCATGGCACTTAGTATAAAATACAAACTCTGCCTCATGACTGAAAAGGCCTGGCCACAGGTTAGGTGGCTCTTCCCTGGGGCTTGTCCTTGAAGCTTTGGCCGCAGTGACCTTCAGGAAGGGCCCTGCTCACGTCAAGCTCTTCAGGGCTTCTTTCACCTCTACCCAAAACACTCTGGTTGAGTTGCTGCCTTTTAAAATATGTCCACAAATTCCTTGACACTGCTTTTTGTAAAAGGTAAAGCCTCATTATCCCTCCTTTGAGTGTGTCCTGGTCTCAGTGACCCACTTATGAAGAGAATATGACAGAAGTGACACGGGACTTCCAAGACCAGGCCATAGAAGACACTGCAGGTTTCTCCTTGCTCTCTCTCCGAATCACTCGCTTTGGGGGCAGCCAGCTGCCATGACATGAGGACACTCAAGCATCCCTAATGAGAGGCCCTCACAGAGAGGAACTGAGGCCTCCTGTCAAGAGACCCTCGAACAGCCGCAGGAGAGAGTGGGATGGTGTGACAGCTTTGCAGTGTGTCAACTTGACTCTGGTGAATGAACGAATTCCCTTTTCTGTGTATTTACAGATAGGGATTCTTAGAGACTTGGGGGTGGGAGGTGGATGGTGGGCAGCAGCAATTTTGTACCACATACACCTCTTTGCTTGTCTTTTGGCTCATCTAACTGGTGTGAAGCAGGAGCTGGGCCAGGTGTATTCAGATCTGTCTTGAAGGGTGCGGACGACTGTAGGTCTCCCTCATCACCAGTTTCAGCCTGGGCTTGTGGGGTCTAGCTTGGGCTCATGGGATTTTAGCCCACTTGTGACCTTCTATCTGGGTGCTGCTCTTTGAATTTTAAGTTCCCCCATCAGACATGGGGAGAGCCTTGTAACCAGCTACCACGAGTCCCTGACCTACTTCCCTCCTATTGTTGGATGGAGCTGTCTGACATGGTGCCCTGCTCAGAAGCAGACCCATCAACCCCAGTCAAGGCTGTGGATGATTGCAGCCCCAGATGACATCTTGTCTAAAGCCTCTTGAGGAACTCGGAGCTGGAACCACCCACTTAAGTCACTCCCAAATTCCTGGCCCAAGGAAAATGTGGGATATAAATGTCTATTACTTTAAGCTGAAGTTTGGAGATAATTTTTTATGCAATAATAGATGAACTTATATGCTCAATCCCAGATGCCCTCCTGAGAATCAGACTCCTAGACCACTGCTTTGTTTTCAATTACGGCACTCTGTTTATGCCTTTTAGAACATGTTTTACACCCTGCAAATATTTTACGGATTTATATACTTACTTCTTTCTTTTCTGGCTTTCCCACTAGGATGCCAACCTCACGAGGGCAGGCACCTTCTCTGTTTTGTCCATCTGTATCCCTAGCACCTAACAGGCTAATTCCACTTCCTACTAGCTATGGGGCCATGGGAAAATTACTTTTTGTGCCTCAGTTTCCTCTATCATCAATGGGATGATGATAATAGCACCTACCTTACTGGGCTGTTGTGAGTCTGAATGAATTAATACTTATAAGATGTTTCAAACATTTTCCTGGTACATGGTACCAGGTACATGGTAAATATTCAGGAGGTACAAGCTGCTGGTATTTTTATATCATGGTATAAACTCAATACCTACTGGGGGACTAAATGAAGGAATTCATTGATCTCTCTGTCCCATAATCTTAAGTATCCAAGACACAAATAAAAAAAGTCCCAAAGGCCTCTAGACAGCTAAAACGGATGTCCCAGAGGCTAGTAGCAAAGCCCATCTAATTAACTTATAGGCAAGCTCTTAGGCCATTACTCAGGACCTAATTACTTAATAGTCTTAACAGATATTTATTAGTTACCTAACATATGCAAAGCATTGTGTTAGGTGCTGGGGGAAGGGGACAGAAAGACACAGAGGTGAATTAAGCTCATTACCTTCCCTCGAAAGAGCATGCTGTTTAGAGGGGGGACAGATACAAGAGCCACCAATCACACAATTACCAGAGAGTGAGCAAGGCAAGGAGGTGTGGAACAGAGCGGTGCTGACTCTCAAGGTGGCCAGACTCAATTAGTCACAATTATAACAGAGGTAACAAGCTTAATTATCTGGTTTCCTAGTCCATGATGTATTAGAAACAGCACATTAAGGGGGGGGTGGCTATTGCTAAAGGCAGGTATGTTGGCAACAGCAAACAAGTGACCGATAATAGGAATAAAGAACATAATTTTAAAAATATTGAAAGTGGATGTTAGATAACTGGAGCAACTTTAGTTTAAGGTCATTTAGTGTAGGGCCAACTGCTACATAAGATGTGAGAGGCAGTATAGCACTGTAGTAAAGATAGGATTCTGGAGCCCAACTGCCTGGGTTTGAATCCCAGCCCTGCCACTTACTGGTCCCTGCCTACATTACCCAGGCTGCAACTCACTCTTCTCAACAACAAAATGAGGATAAGGGCAGCAGCTACTTTATAAGGTTATTGTAAGCATTAAATGGGTTCATGTTTGTAAAGTACTTAAGAATTATTCCTGGCACATAGCAATTGTGAGAGCCTATATCAGTCAGGATGCATTGCATCTGCTGCAGTAACAACAATCCGTCAAATCTGGGTGACTTGAAATAATGAAGGTTTACTTTTCACTCATACTCCTGTCCATCATCAGTAGGCAGGTGATTTTACTCTGATTCAGGACTGTTCTCACGTTGGGACCCCTACCTCATGGAACAGTTACCATCTGTTACAATGTTGCCATGGCAAAGGGAAAAGAACACCTTCATGGATAACTCATTGACAACTAATCTACTAACTAATCGTTCACCTTGGAAGTGACATACTTTTCTGGCTCACAGCTCATGGGCCAGCACTGGTCACAGGCTCCCCCCCTTCTGTGTACTCAGAATGGGGATGATCAAAGTGTGTGTCTAATAGCACAGACCATTACCAGAGGGCCTCTCTGTACTAACACATCACACTGTTATGATTTGGTCACAGAATTTAAAAAACTGTATTTCACCCAAGACCAAAACCCATTCATTTTGAGCAAATGAAAAATCAACATTCACAGGAATTCCCTGTTTCTCAGGAAACCACTGGCATCTGGTGGCTTGAGGGAGGGAGTGTTGTGAAGTGAGACCGGTTCTTCACTTTGTGGGTCTGGTTGATATGTACACTGAAGGACATCAAGCACCCCAACTCCTGCTCACTAAATGTCTATAGTATCTCTTCTCCGAGTCACTGTGACAATCAATAATGCTCTAATCTATTTTCTAATACTTCTTTGGGGTAGAGGGGAGCAATACCCTTCTTTGGCTAAGAACTACTAGCAAATGTTTAATGTGACTGTGTTGTCTGGAACCAGAGGTAGTACCCAAACCCAGCTCCCTACTTCCTCAATCACAATGTGTCCATCATAATGAGAATCAGAGATCAATAGTTAAATGGTCACCAAGAGTATGAGTTGGACCAGTGATGGAATGTTAATTTACCTGCCCCTTAGGAAACTTTGGTCATTTTTTGGCCCTGGATTCCATGAGATACCCCTGTGTCTGTTCCACAAACATTCTGCTTAAACTAGTCTTAGGTTTTGGTGACTTACTACCAAATAATTTCTGACTAGGACACGCACCTCCTAGAAGCGTTTCTTTCAAATATGATTAAAATTTTTAAACGTGTTGTTTGCAAAGGACAAGCTCCATTTAGTTGAACAATTTACTTTTGGGGAACTCTTCCTTTTCCTTCTCAGTCGATCAATGAACTATTGATGTGTGGCTATGCAAAATCACCTACGGAAACCAGAGGAGAATGATGTGTGTGCTGATAAGGAATGGTGTGGAAATAGCCTCAGGAGGGTTTCAAAAGGAACAGGGCTGAGGGTCAGCTGTGGGATTAGTATCTCTGTATCCCACACCCAAATGAGCACATAAAACAAACCTGGGGTGAACATCTCCTGCTGGTGTGACAGGATGAGTCATTTAATGATTTTCCCTTCTGTTAATGGAGAGCGTTTCTTTCAAGCTCCAGAGAAAAACTGACATGATTCATAAAACAGAAAAATAAGATGATATTAAACCTAATACAAACGTTCAAACTAAATTTATAAGACATTTTTAAAAGCAGAGATTTTGCTCAAGCATTATAATAATCTCGTACGAGGATGAGGTCTCCTGCAAAGGTTTATTTTATCCTCATGAATGATCAGCAATTATCCAAGCTCTCTTCTGTCCCTGTGGTGTGTCATCTCACTCAATTTGGATTTCACAGAAAGTAGATGGGGTCACCGCGTGCTCAATCACCAATCCTTCCAACAAACCGTATTATAGGCATGCACTGAACACTTTGGGGAGGTGAAGGTGGCCAAAATTAAAACTTGAAAGAAGCTAATTGTGATTCTCTGTGCCCCCCAAAAAAGGGTACTGTGTTTAGTAAGCACCATTTCAGGTAAAAACACTTTAAAGTTATTTGATAATAACACAGAAAATTGTGTGTCTGGGTGGAGCTGGGCATGGAGAGGAACACTTTCAGTGACTTCTTTCAAAATATTTATTACTATGATATCCCAATGAATGCCCACTTGTATGGTACAGATGAACAAACCAAAGCCACAGAGATGCCCTAGATCACTGGGTAGATAAGAGGTGGAGCTCACATACACTTCTGCTCACTGTAATGTTCCTTTGTGTCTGTTAAACGCAACATGCAAGATGGCAGGGTGTGGAGCTAGTCCACCTGGGTTCAGAGTCAGGCTCTGGTAGTTATTAGCTGAGTGATCTAGACTTTGTTAATTAGAACTCTTGGTTTTCAGATCTCTTTTCTGAAAGATGTTCAACAAATATTGGTTTTAAATTCTCACCCAGATTCCATTCTTTCCCACAGCAATGGATCCTAAGCTAGTGTATCAGGCACCTTGCATGGACCTTGAACTCACCAGGACACCCACTTCTATGTGGTCTGATAAAGAACAACATATTCCATCACTTGGTAAATGTGTTTAGGAAGACTTTATCCAAGGTACTGCTACAATGTGGCTTTGCAATAGAGAGAATGGGTTACCCTCCAAATACATCAAGAAAAAGTAGGGAGTTATAGCCAAGGAACAGGGAAAGGAAGGCATCAGTGGATGGAAAATTACTAAGAGGGCAAGGTAATTCTTTGCTAAATTGACCTAATAAGATTTTGGCTGAAAGCAGGCCACAGAGATCAGCTATCACCTGGAGTGGGGAATGGATGATGGATTCTGGCAAAACTGACTTAGCAGGATTCTTGCTATAATTGGGCTTTTGAGGACCTGCCCAAGGACAGAGCCTTATCAAAGAAAGAAAGAAAGAAAGAAAGAAAGAAAGAAAGAAAGAAAGAAAGAAAGAAAGAAAGAAAGGAAGGAAGGGAGAAAATGTTCAGAGTTTCAGAGGATCAGAGCCTGGTCAAGGAAGTCTTCATCACCAACACGGCATGACCTAAAGAAGCTCCTGCCTCATGCTCACAGGGCCCTCTTCTGCCCTCTTGCCAGGAGGCATTGCTATTGCTGCTGAGATGCCATATGCCTCCACACCCCCGTATGTACAAGCCCTGGAAATGTGTGTTTTGGTGGGGGTTTGGGGGGGTGGGTAATGCTCCATGGAGCAACCCTTTGACCAGTGGGAGACAGGAGCTAAAGGGTTAAGTTCTTCCCTCTCCCTCCCATGAGCACACTGAGCTGAGATGTTCACACAGTCTGGAATAGTGATTGGAGACAGAGCAACTGGTTTCTCCTCTAGCCAACTAGGTACACATGTTCTCCTATCTGCTGGCATTTGCTCCTCACCTCATTCCCCTTTTCCCTCACTCTAGCTGCCCTGGGATTGCATTTACCCATATAGGATTAGCATATAATCATCTGCCTCAGGCTCTGTTTTCTAAAGAACCTGGGCTAAGACAGTTAGCATCATGACTCCCAAAGGAGAGTGGGATTCCCAGAATAATATGTTTGAAGAACTTCATGGCCAGCAAAAACCTTATGGGATGCAGGATTAAGTTAGGATTAAAACTTATATCATGCTTGAGGATCGCTCTGTTTGGGAAGGCTTTCGAGTGTAGCCCTTCTCTTTGGCTGTTAATATTTAGGTGGGTGGGAAGGTACAGTCCTTTTCCCTGAACAGTCTGACTTCTGGCAGGGCATATACACTCAGAGCAGCTATAGGATGATTCAGGCTCTGCCTGCATGGTAGCGGTCAGTCCACACTGCTGGGCAGTCTCCGATGGCCACCCGGAGGGTCTCCTCTGTGCTTCCTCTTTGATTTTCCTTGGCCTTTTAAACCCTCTGAGTAGCTGAATACCTCCTTGCTTTGTCCTAACTTGTTGTAGACCAGGACCCAGAAAAGGAAGGGGCTAAGTACCATACTCCCGGTGACACTCTGATACATAAAAAATACATATTTTGGTCTTCACCCTTGGCTCCTGGCCAGAGCTCCTCAAAAGTTTTTAATTTCCAAGATGATAAAGGTTCTAGGTGCATGTTTTGTTCTCCTAGTTGGTCTTCAACCACAGTTCTTCCCACAGAGCTCCTAAATCCCTCAGAATTTCATTGGTGATAGGAGTGTCTTTTATTCCAATGAGGCAACTCTTGGTGGGCTCCTAGATTAGGGACTGATGACAGAAAGTCCAAGCCATGATTAGAAGCTTAGAACTTTCAGCTTTATCCCCCATCCTCTGGGGAGGGGAGAGGGGTTAGAGACTGAGTTAATAATTGCTCATGCTCATATAAGGAAGCCTCCAAAAATTCCTGAAGTGTGGTGTTGGAGAGCTTCCAGGCTGGTGAACACATCCACATGCTGGAAGGCACACCCTTCCTCCATGGGGACAGAGGCTCCTGCACTCAGGACCCTTGCAGTCCTTGCCTTCTGTAACTTTTCATGTAGCTGCTCATCTGTGTCTTTATCATATCCTTTCTTTAGAACAAACTGATAAATGTAGGTGAGTGTTTCCCTGAGTTCCGTGAGCCATTATAGCAAATTATCAAACCTGGGGAGAGGATCATGGAACCTCCCAATTTGTAGCCCAGTTAGACAGAAATGTGGGTACCCTAGGGACCCACTGCTTGCAATTGGCCCCTGAAATGGGCAACAGGCTTGTGGGACTGACCCCTTAACCTGTGGCACTTGATGCTAACTCCAGGTAGATAATGTCCATATTTAACTAAACTGGAGGACACCATGCTGGTACTCACCCCCAATCTGATACCCAAGAATGTAGTTATTCCAGGACTCAGGTAAATGATGGTGTACCAATATGTGCACCACATAATGTCTTCTGCCAGGGTTCTCTGGAATTTCAGGGTCCATTCAAATGAGATCTATAGTGTTAGTGCCGTGTTCCTCTTATGATTGGTAAAAAGAAGTTCCTGGTCATAAATTCTTCCCTCACAGCAGACATATGCCAACTATTTCATATAAGTGTTTCATTTTTAATCAAAACTTTGTGAGGTAGATATTATTATCCTCAATTCACAGAGGAAAATGAGGTTCAGATTGATATGGAACTTGCCTGAATCTCACAGTTATCTGAACAAGGATTTGGATCCAGAACTTTCTAACTGCAAAGGTCACAGTCATGAGCATAGCGCCACATTCACAACCTGCTGGGTCTTACTATCTCTATTTGTCTGTGGTGTCTTCTGCAAGCACCTGTGATTTACCAGAGGGCTTTCTCTCCTGGCACAGATGTGGGGCTTTCAGTGCTGGGAAATGGATCCACATCAGAGTAGCCCTCAGACAATGATGAATGAAAGTTAGAGGATAAATACCAGCTTCCTCACCCCCTGGGCAGCTTAACTCTGAGGGATGTCCTATCCAGTTTTCTGAAAGTCCCGGGAGGATTGAGACCAAGTTGTCCACAGTGATAGGATGTTCAGCAACACACGTAACTGGCCTCCTTCTCTTCCCTGTCTCATTTCCTCCCTTCCCTAGTGGGACTGGCTCTCAAATAAACAACCTGTACTTAAATCCCTGTCTCAGAGTGTGTGTGTGTGTGTGTGTGTGTGTGTGTGTGTGTGTGTTCTTTAAGAATGTTATAAATTCTTACGGAATAATAAATCGCATCTCCTATTGGGACTGTCTTATAAAAACACACATACACACACACAACACACATACACACACATACACGAACACAGAGAAAAAAATCAAGAATATTTCCTGAAAACAGAACTGTGTTGTCCTGTGTATGAAAGTGGCAGGAAGGAAAAACTTTTACTCTACCGTTTAACTCTTAGGTTAGTGGCTAGGGGCTTGCAAATTAAACTGATAAAAAACAGACTGGCAAGAGAAAAGGCAGAATTAATCATGTACATATGGAAATTCATAGAAAAATGTGGCACCTACTGATAAATAACTTTTTGAAATGGCAAGTGGGCTATTAGGAGAACAGATAGGAGATATGATAGGTTTTTTTGTTTGTTTTTGTTTTTTTGAGATATGATAGTTTTGTGACAACTTCTGTTCTGTATGGTATGGAGACTCTAATCTCTGGTGATGAGTCAGTATTCCCTGGTAACTCCTGGGGAAGGGATTTATTACAATTGAGTTATTTTGGGAGGTTCTACTTTTAGACAATAAGAAATTTCAGGTACTCAAATGATTTCTGCTCAAAATAGCTGTTATATCACAGTGGTATATTCTGGACCCCTTCAAGAGGCAGGATGGGCCTTGATGGTACAAAGCTAAGGCAGCCATATCTCACTATCCCTGCCTTTTTACCGAAAGATCTCAGATTTTCTCTCTCACCACCCCCCAAGAGGGTACAAACAGAACAAAACTTGGGTCTTTGGATTTTTCTTTTCCCCCTTCCAGGTTCTTCCAGGAGAATCCTATTTTTCCAGAACACAGGGCTGGCTTAGCAGGAAAGTGAGGTTTGCGGCCACATGGGAGGGCTCGTGGTCACTGATGTCTTACCATGGAGTTTATCTTTGAAGTTCCAGCCGTAAGCCTTTCAGTCATCCTAGCAAAGGTTGAAAAGCTCTCAATCACCCTGCTACTTATCCAGGTGACAGCTCGGGTCTTAAGGCAGGAAACAGTATGTTTTGGGAATGATCTGTCATTTCTGTGTGTTCACTCTTTTCTTACAGGAGCTCCAAAAACACCCTTCTGGACTCTCATCAAAACTATATTGATGGTATAGATTCACATGACCAACTCGGGTTATGTAACCTTCTCCCTTCCCAACTGCTGTCCTACACTGGGATTATCAACACATAAATAAATAGCGGGTCTACTGCTTTGGCTGCCCAGCAGCCAACCTCTTTTGCAATCCTTGAGAAAAAGTAAAAAGAGTATACTGGGTTGAATGGTGGCCTCCTAGAAATATGTCCACCCAGAACCTATGAATGTGACCTTGGAGTGTCTTTGGAGAAAGAATATTTGCAGATGTAATTAGGTTGGGATCTCAAAATGAGATCATCCTGGGTTATCTGGGTGAGCCCCCAACTGGATAACAAATGATTTCACCACAGTCAAAAGAAGACAGAGAAGGAGAAGGTGTGTGTGGGGAAAAAAAAAAAAAAAAAAAAAGCCGACATGTGGATGATGTGGCCACAGCCCAAGGAATGCCAGCATCTACCGGATGCCTAGATAGGCAAGGGATGGACTTGCCCAGAGGGAGTATAGCCCTGCTGACACTTTGGTATCAAATATATCACTGAAATTTCTAAATAAATTTCTATTGTTTTAAGCCACCCAGTTTGTGGCAGTTGGTCATGGCAGCCACAGGACACTAATAATACAAGTCGATGAACAACTTTTGGCCCTAAAAATTTGGCCCCAGAAATGAGAGCTCTAGCCATTTATTTCATAAGGATTCATTTTTGCCCCTTTTCATAAGCAAGGAAACGGAGAAACAGAGATTTCAAGTGACTTCCCCAAGCACACTTAGCAAGCAAATGGCTGACATTGGCTTCAAATCCAGGCCATCGGATCCTAGAATCTACTTCTTTAACAACCATGTTCTCCAATAATTAGCTAGACTAGGTTGCTTCCCTGCCCTCCCTCTGCAAGCAGGATGTATAACTCTCATAGGGGGCGGAGCTAGCTGGACTCTGCCTCTGCAGGGAGCAAGGCAAAGCCACAGGGTGGCTGATTCACTCCTGGCAGTGGCAATGGTGGCATCCCAGACAGGTGCTTCCCTTTAACTGTGGGTCCTCCTGTTGATCGGTCTGTGGGCACTACCTTGGTTCCTGCCCATGTTTGAACACACAGTCCCCAGTACCCTCCAGCTTCCTTTTCCATGCAAGTAATGAAGAGTTAATTTCTGTCATTGAAAATCAAGAACTCAACCACTTTCTGGGGCGGGGTGGGGGGGGAGGAGAGCTGTGAAGTGGGGGGAGGAGGGAGCTGGCAACTGGTGAAAGCCAGGAAAGCCCACAACTCCGCTTACCCTGTGCCCACTTGGAGACCAAACTCGGCCCTTTCACTAATGCTCCTGCCGCATATAAACCCACTTCAAAACATACTGCAGATAGCGTCGATGTTGTTGAAGACCTACATTTTGACATACACAAGATGTACATCTTTGCTGAAGATGTTGTATAAAGAACATTTATAGCACAAAACAGACAGAACTTCACCAAACTCTCAGAAAAGAATTGTCTTTTCCTGGGTCTGGCTGCTTCGTGCCCACCGCCCCAGACTCCCACCACTTTCTGCTTTCCACTCTGGCCCTCAGTTCATATTCCCTATTCCACAGAAAACAAAGCCTTGGATTTAATCCTTAAAACAACAACAACGACGACGACGACAGCAGTGCAGTAAACATATGGGAACATCCTTGGGTACTTGACCGGTGTGGGATCCCTATATTCACTCAGCCGCACAGTTCTAAAGCTTCACTCTTCAGGCAACCCAAGCTAAAACAACTCCTGGGGAAAGCAGGTATTTTTGAGTGGCTGGGGATGCGCAGTACAGGAGAAGATAGCATTTTCGTCTCATCGGTCTATCCGCGAAGGGCCCACACCCATGTGCCATGCTCCCTCCGTTCAAGCCCCGCAGTGGCCCCGTCTCCTCTGCAGGGAAGGCAAAGCTGTCACCTGGCTTCTGGCACACCTGCTGGGGGTCCAGGACTGGTCTGCCCTACTGAGGCTCTGGCTCCTCCACCCCTTCCGGGCTAGGAGAAGCAGTACACTCTGGGGTGTGGAATCTGACTTCCTCCACAGCCGCTTGGGTGCCCATATCACAACCAATCAAGGCCCTGTGGGGCTGACACCGGCCAGTCAGAGACTTGGGAGTGAAGGACCGAGCCCTTAAGCTCCCTGTACCTTATTCTGCTGGCCTATGCCACAGCACCCTTCTGCAGACATACACCCCCCGTGGTCCACCTGCCGGGCTTCCCTGTGCAGCCGGGATGTTTCAGCAATGTATATCTGCACTGGCTCTGCTTCCTTCTCTGCCTCCTTTCCTTTCTCACTCCTTCTTGCGACCTGGGATTGCATCCTCCCACAAAGCATTGCCAAAGAAGCACTTGGGATCTGTTTCCTATGGAACGTGGACTAAAATATCTCCCAAGAAAATAGGTCCTTCTTAGCAGGGTAGATTTTTCTCTGAATAAAAATAATAAATTTACCACATTATTACATCAAGGAGTGGGCCCAGAGCCACATGCCTGAAACCCTGAACACCTTCTACAAAATGCAATGAATATATGAGAGATGCCTCAAGGACTGGCTTGACCTGAGTGCAAAGAAACAATGAGCTGGGAAAGAAGGTCAAAGAGTCTGCATGAATGAAGTATAACCATGACCACTGATGTTATCGTCACCATCACCATGACCACCAGCAGCATCGTGGCAATGACGTGGCATGACACTTTCTTAGAACTTACTGTGTGTTAGGCACTCTTCTAAGCACCATGTGTTGGGCCCATTTCATCTTAATGACATAGCCAGGTTAGTACTATTAATATCCCCATTTAACTGATGAAGAAACTGAGATTTGGAGCAATTAAGCAAATGACTCAAAATCACACAAGTCAGGAGTGGCAGTACTGGGACTTGACCCCGGACAATCTAACATCAGAGGCCAGCCTGCCAACACTACTGCTTCTACCTCACATTCTCTTTTCCCTTCATCTGAGTATCAGTGATTCAGACATGGATAAATAAAGTCTTTGAAAGAACCCATCCTGGCTCCCAATAATTCACAAAGAGAGACTACTCTGTATAAGAATAGGAAAACATGGGGCGTCTGGGTGGCTTAGTGGGTTAAAGCCTCTGCTTTCAGCTCAGGTCATGATCCCAGGGTCCTGGGATCAAGCCCCATGTCAGGCTCTCTGCTGGGCAGGGGGCATGCTTCCCCCCTTCTCTCTCTGCCTGCCCCTCTGCCTACTTGTGATCTCTGTCAAATAAATAAATAAATAAATAAATCTTTAAAAAAAATAGGAAAACAAAGAAGCAGAGATTACTATTTGTGGCAGTGAAAAGAGGACCAATTTGAAACAATAAGCAAATTATTTTCTTATGAAATATAAAAAGTTGAACACTTTATCATTAGTCTTTCTTTTTTTAAGCTTTTATTTTTATTTATTTGACACACACACAGGGAGAGAGAGAGAGAGAGAGAGAGCGCACACACAAGCAGGGGGAGGCCAAGGAAGAAGCAGACTCCCCACTGAGCAGGGACTCCATCCCAGGACCCTGGGATAATGACCTGAGCCAAAGGCAGATGCTTAACAGACTGAGCAACCCAGGCACCCCTATCATTAGTATTTTCAATATCACTCAATAGGGTATCATATCTATGAAATGAGGGCAGACAGTATGATCTAAAAACCATACTTCAACATCTGATAAATACTGGGGGGAGCTGGAGAGGGAGATGCAGACTCCCCTGCTGAGCAGGCAGACCAACACAGGGCTCTATCCCAGGACCCTGAGATCATGACCTGAGCCGAAGTCAGATGCTTAACAGACTGAATCACCCAGGCACCCCAAAGATGGATGTCACATTTAAAAAAACACAAGAGATTTTATACATCAAAGATATTTCAATAAAGCTGCCACACACACACACATACACACACACACACACACACACACACACACACGCTCACCCTAAAAGTGATGTCTTTCCTGGGATAACACAGAGAACCAAGATCAGACAAACATGCTTATGAACTTCTTTAATCATCCTGCAAAAGAGATTAAGGAGATAAAGAAAACTAAAAATGGTAAGTCCATAAGATCTAACACACATATAAGAGAACCCCTAGATGGAAAGAACAGATCAGACCATCCGGAAGTCAACTTGAGGGCCTGACTTAAGCTCTCACCTCTGTACCATCAGTCACTTGTAGAAGAATGGACACCATGAGAAGGTACCTTGTGAAGAATTAGTCCCCAGGTTAATTCCCTTAAATTGTTCTCTATCCTCCCAAAAGAGTATTACTGAGGTCAATGCAGCAGTGGGAGTCTGTAAACCTCTTTTTGTCTGAATTCCATTGTAGATCAACATACTGATCCCCTGTGAGGTCATCAAGAGACATGATTACCATGTCCCCACTCTCAAAGAGGTTCCAGTCCACTGAGGGAGGCAGGACACCCCTAAGAGATCTGAGAACCTGTATAAGAAAGTTCCCCCCTTTGGGAACTTGCTTGTCTCCTGCAAACTGAATGCCATAAAGACTCTTTCCACCCCCGTCCAGTGCTCCCTCAATGACATAAGCTCTAAATCTCTGTCATATTGTTCCGAACTAGCCAGCTTACTTTAAATATAGTAATTTAAAAATGATGAGTTTATGCTTTGTTTATAATCATACCTCGATCTATAAAAACAATGACCTTGGGACCTGGGCTTGAGTCCTGGCTCTGTGTGACTTTCATTAAGTGATTCAACCTTTCTGAGCGTTAGGTTTCCTTAATGGTATAATGAATATAGTAGTGTAGCAAGCAGAGGGGTTCTTGAACGTTTCATGTAAACAGACTGCAATTTTCATCCTGTGGTGGAGCCCCAGAGTCTGCATTTCTGACCAGCTCTCAGTCCTACTGCTGCTCGAAAGAGAGTAGGGGTTGGCAATCTCTAGCTTTTAGCCCAAGTTTGTTCAGCTCCACAAGCCAGGAATGTTTTTCACATTTTTAAAGGATAGTAAAATCAACAAATAACAAAACAAAGAGGAATACGCAACAGAGCCCACATGTCACGTGCAGAGCCAAAGAGTAAAATCTGTACCACTTGGTTCTTTCCAGAAGCATGTGGATTCCTTCTGTCACACATGCTTTGGCCATTGCTGCCCTATCCCCTATAGTCCAGGCCCATCTGAGTTCACCGGCAGCTGTGGGCAAAGGCTTTCTCCAGCCTGCTGACAACTTCCTGCCTCACTGGCCTGTGCTCTCCCTTCTCTGCCTAAAGCCTTAAGCTTGCTCAGGGGCCCGAAGGCCTAACTGGAGGTGGGGAGGGTTAGGAACTCAGGGGCCACCACAACCAATAGAGGAGGGAGTCTGACGAGTGTCCCAAAGACCCTGTGGATGGATGCCAACGGGCACTTCGCGTTGGTCCACAGAACATACCACTGCAGTGTGTCCCACCAGCCCACACCAGGGACCTGCTCATTTACAGCATCTCTCACTGGTTTTATCCATTTATCTCACTTTTGATTCGCTGGTGCTGCCCTGCACTGGTCTGTGAGAGCCAAGCGTGCCTCTCTTTCCAACTCTGCTTAGTGATATTCTGATGGCACATTTACCCCCATGGGGTCACCAACTGCTACAAAGCAGATCGTTGTTGGTGGAGAACCAGTGGACACACAATCTCCACACACCACTTCCTCACTCGTCCTTCCTGGCACCCCTGCTGGGACAAATACTGACACCCTGTCCTCGTCTCAGGTCAGCTTTAGGTGGGAGCCAAACTAAGAGACGTACCTACCTACCTCTTGGTTTCGGTGTAAGAGAAAAACACAGCAGGTCACATTTGAGAATTATTACCATAAGACTTGGTATGAGACAGTCCCTTAAAAAAGGTCTGTCCCTTCCCCTCTTCTCCCTTTCCTTTGGCAAAGGGGAGACTCCAGCATTTTCCAGGACACCTGCATGGCAGGCTTTCTGTATCAAAGTCAACTCCCACTCACTGGGCCATGTGGTCACTTTCCTGGAGGCTCTGGAATGACTTCCTTGGCATACGTCCATGCACTGACTACCCCATAGAATGGGCAATAGGAGATGGGCTGAAACTTTAACTGGCATCAGGAAGGAAGCATATCCATTACAACCTCATGAAACTGAAAACATGAGGGCAAGACGAGCATGATGGCACCGAGAGTTCTGCCAGCTTTGGTGAATGCAGTGCAGACAATGCCCCTTTGTGCAGAGCTAGGGATGTACACCAAGGCTGGGAGGTTAGTGGCTCTTTCAGGTGCTGTGCACTGAGGATGGAACTCAGAGCAGGACAGGAAGAGATGAGGCCCAGAGAGACACAAAGGAGAGGAAGAAGGAAAATGCAGGGGTGGGAAAGGGGTGGCTTGAAAGAAACTGTGAGGTGCCACCCAATATCCATCTTCCTTTCCGATTTAGTAAGAGACCCAATTTTTAATTCAGTGCTCAGTGATGGACCATGTGACCCAACTTCCCTTGCAGTTGGGTGTAGCCCACATTCTAGTCAATGAGCTAAAGAGTACAGGCTGAGTAAGGAAGGCCCCTGAAAGGATGTTGGTTCATCTGACTCATCATGCTGTTTTGTCCTCCTCTGCTTTCTCCTTACACCAGCCTGGGATTTGGTTGTGGCAGCAGGAACTCCAGCAACCATCTTGGATGGTAGGTAGACCTGGAGAATGAAGCCAGTGTTGAGGATGATGGAGCACAAAGACAGAAGGAACTGGGGTTCCTGCTGACAACATAGCTAGCCTTTGATTGTTACCTCAAGATGTCTTGGTAAGAGAGAGACAGACTTCTTGCTTGTGTCAGCCACCGATAACATGCACTTTTCTGTTACATGCACCTAACCGAAACCTGACTGATACAGGAGGTGAAAATGAACAGGAGGACTCCAGAGATGGGAGAGTGGAACGGAAAAGGAAGATAAGACCTATGGAGTGAGTGTGAGTCTCAAACTACAAGCTCTGGCGGTAAGAAACACCTTCTTTATGCCTGATTAGCAACTTCAACTTTATGCCAAGGCCCCCCACTCCCAGTGTGGCAGAAACGTCATTTCTGTCACCTCAGAGCCCTGTCTCTTCTTGGTGCAGAATTGCCTCAGAGTTCTGCAGGGTGAGACTGACGAGCAGAATGCACTGCTATCCTCTCTCCAGTGGCACCCTGGCATCTGCTGACATGCCTGTTCTGTCTGGACTTGGATGGCGTGTCCTGCCCAGTGCTACACGTCCTCCTCTGTGTCTAACCACAGCACCTTTCAGGACCGCCAGCTTTCTGTGCTCCAGCAGTGTCCCTTCCCTGAATTACTCAGGCCTGGGACACAGGCTGGGTCCTTGGCAGATGCCTGCATGCTTCTCAGGACAAGGATGCGCCCTTGTGTTTTCAGATGACCCATCTCAGTGTAGGAGTCCTGTTATCCCTTCTCCCAATAGCACTAAACTCTCTTGTGGGGTCAGGAGTGCCCAGAACACAAGCCGGCTCTTCCCCGCCAGTCCCCATACTTCCTCACACTGCCGCCCAGACTATCAGAACTTTATAAAGGGCAGGGGGTACACAGAACAAGATAACCTCTCTCTTTCATTTTATATTATTCTAAATTTTAAAAAATAGATTGAGATAGGAACACAAAATCCTCAGAATTATCTGCCTGGTCCTCAGCACAGCCTTCCCCTGCAACAGTCAGAGCAGGTGGCCCGGCTGTCCAGAGTGGGGTAAGGGCTGGCCACCATAGGAAATACTGCAGAACCACAGCGTCCACTTATACCTCAGTTTCTCCTACCCTCCTGAAAAGGGGAAGAGAGACCCGGAGAGGAGCCGAAGAGCATCAGTGTCATAGGCATCGGAAGTCTGTATTGGAGATGACAGTGGGCATGCAGTTAAGAGACAGTATGATTCACAGTGTTAGCAAAGAACCCCCAAAAGGGGGTTCCTGTAGTTGTGCCCTCTTTTCCCTCCATGTCTAAGCCCACAGCAGAGGCCTCATTGCTCTTAAGAGAGGAGGCTGGTCTCACACCACTCTTTCAGTGATGGGAAAGGAACACCCTTCTGGGGATGCCCAGGGATGAGAAAGGGCCTGGGCCCTTGAACAATGGGGGCACAGCCAGATTTTCTAGACCCTCTAGCCAGGTAGAGGGGCTCATCTGGGGAACATGGCCTGCTCAGAAAGATAGCACTCACTTCTTAAATAATTTCTTATTGATAAGATTCAAACGAGTCAGCCTGTGGCCCAGCTCAGAGTAACTGATGTTTGCTCAGAGTCATCAATGGGTGCTGAACCAAATGGGTAAAGTTTCATGAGGAACAGCTACTCACACGGTCTCAGAGACTCTCCCCACCATGTGGGTGTAACTCATACGGAGGGAAATGGTCACATGACAGCAGAGAAGCCTGCCAGACTCCCCCTCCATCAATGTTAGCAAGCTTAATGTCACCTGTGAGGGCACTGGCGGACACCATGTGCCCTCTGATACTGAGCACTGAGGAAAACACAGCACTTTCTGTGACACTGCTGCCAAAAACGTGTAACCTGAATGGAATCAGAAGGAAGCAGCAGACAAAGCGAAACTGAATGGCAGTCTTCCACATAACTGGCCCGTTCTGAAAAATGTCAGAGTTGCAAAGCCTACAGGAATGAATGAGGAGATCTTCCCAGCCAAAAGGGGCTGCATAGCAACCATGACCCAAAGCAATTTGGCCCTAGGTTTGAGCCTAGACCAGAGAGGAAAAGATATTTATAAAGGACAATATTGAGGCAAATAACCCCATTTTAAAGGGGGCCTGGATTGGATGGTGGTATTCGTCTCAATGTTCATTTTCTGATTTTGGTAACTGTATTATTTGTGTATAAAAAGACTTGCTTCCAGGAAATAAACACTAAAATATTTAGTGATAAAGGAGCATATTCTGTTTCTCTCTCTTGCTCTGTCTCTCTCTTTTCTTCCCCTCTTCCCATCCCACCTCCCAATTCCCTTACTGCCTCCCCTAAAACAGCTGTGGTAAAATGTGCATCAATGGAGAATCTGGGTAAAATGCATAGGGGAGTTATCTTTGGCATTATTCCTGTGAGTTTTCTATAAACCTGAATATATTTTGTTTTCTTTTTTCTCTGTTTCTTTTAATCTGTATGTATTTCAAAATTAAAAGTTACCCTCCCAGCTCCTACTCCACAATGACTAAGGAATGTGCGAACTAGGACCTAAAAGGGGCCTTAATGAGCATCAAGTCTGACCTTCTCTTTTTACTTCTAAGGCCCTAACATCCTAGAGATGTGCAGACACTTAGGTCTGCTAGACCCCGAGTCAGGGCCTTAGCACCTGCTCCCCCACCGATTCCTTCCTCTGAATCCAAGCCCCGCCACCTAGTAGAGCTTGGGTGAGTTACTTACCCTTTCTAGCCCCCAATTTTCTCATCAGACAAATGAAAGGATAGGGAGGTTCCTTGAGGAGAAAGCTGAGATAAGGTCCCAGCCCAGAACTTAACACAAGGCACACCCACTAAATGCTCAATCAGTGTTACTACCAAAACTCCAACTACTCTACTGTCATTATTAATTATGCCCCAGCTCAGTGGCCTGGATTTACAAAGGAGGAAACAGACTGATGTAGCTGTTAGAATGCTCCCCGCTTCAAGAAAGAGAAAATGCAAGGGAAAGTACTTTTTTAGTTAAAGGAAAGATATCATTTCCTGTAGTAGGAAGTCTAGATATAAGATGGGTCCCTGGGGGCTGGGGGCGCGGGGAGACTCATCCAGTGGCTTATGACGATACCAGGGATTCAGGTCTTTCCTGCTGCCTGCTCTGCCGACCTCTGCTCCACCTTGGGTGCACTCAGTATCCCTGGGTCACTTTTGCAGTTTCAGCATCACATCAAACAAAAACAAGACAGAAAAGGAAAAGGAAACTTCTGTTTGTCTCACTCTTTTTTTTTTTTTTTGTGTGTGTGTTTTTTTGTTTGTTTTTTTTTTATAATTTTATTTTTTATAAACATATATATATATATATATATATATATATTTTCCCCCAGGGGTACAGGTCTGTGAATCTCCACGTTTACAAACTTCACTGTTTGTCTCACTCTTTAAGAGTAAGGAAAAAATTCCTAGGCTCCCACTAGATGTCCCATTATATCTCCTTGTTGAGAATAAACTCACATGCCCAAGGCTGAATCAAGCATGGAAGAAAAGAATTAGCATGTCTATACGTAACAGTTACATTTGCTTGAAAGAAATGGCAACCTCATATCACATATGAAAGACAGAAGTTGACTTTCACATCTGGAAGTTTGGCCGGGCTGCCCAGGAATCTCTCTTACTAATCTCCTCTATGGTTCTGTCCCGTGTTGCTTCACAGCCTAACATGGCTGCTCCAGCTCCAGTCCTCCAGCCTTTGTGCCAGCAAAAAGAAAGAAAGAAGGCAGCAGAAAGGCAAAATCCCTTCCTATGAAGAACACTTCCAGAAATTGTATGCACCACATCTGTTTACTCCCACTGGGCAAAACTTAGTCACACAGCCTTACTTAGCTGTAACAGAAGCTGAGAACTGTCTTACTCTCTACAGCTATGGGCCCAGCTAAAATCTGGGATTTCTATTACTACAGAAAATGATGGGGTGGTGGGAAACATGGATACTGGCCACCAGTCATCTATGCCACACCATGACTCCATCATAGGGCTGAGGAGGATCTAGCTTCCCTGAGACTATGGCTGCCTCATACCTGTAGAAAATCAGGGAGCTGCTAACATGAAGATAGGGAACAAGTGTTGGATAGGAAACAAGTTCCTGACACTAGCAAACTCCTATCACTTCTTCCCAGGTTACCCATTAATAGAGATGAGCACACCCAGTTTTAAAAAGAAGGCCCAAAAAATAAAAATAAAAAAAGAGCAGGTATTCCTTTTGGACTCTTCAACGTACCACAGCTTCCTCCCACATAAAGTCTATAAAGCGTGCAGCAGGCGATTGCCTTACTCATGAGTTAGTCACGTGACTTGTGTTCAGCGAGAGCCTGAATCACTCGTGAGACTAAGAGCACAAAACATTGCACCTCTGTCAGATGAACTGGGGGGAGGAGGTGCCATTATCCTGAAAGTCATTTGTATTGTACTAATCCACCCTCGTTTGCCAAAATGATTCATTTTTAGTTCTCACAATCCTTCTTCCAAGAATAGCACTGCATATGTGTGTGGCAGGGTGGGGGCGGGGGAGAATTTTATCTCCCCAAAGCTCGACAATTGTAGCTCTGTTGACATTATTTCTAGAGCTCAGAAGGAACAGAATTCCTGGGATAATAGAGGCTGTGATTCCATGACAACAAGACCCCTAAAAGAAAAGGCACAACTGATTCGACTATGCAGATGTTTTACCTACATATTTAAATATGGTGTATCACGGAGGTCTCATGAATAATGCTCCAGATTTTAATATCTGGCTAGTCCATTTTTACAGAAGACATTTAAATTATTTTTCTCTGTCTAACATCTAATTCTTCAAATTTTGGTGACAGAATTTCCCTTGGAAAACCAGCCCTCATGGAAGCTTGGCCCACACTGAGCCTAACACTGCCTTTGGATTTATGGTAGACATGTTACTTAGACTGGCATGTGGAACACTGTATTCTCTTGTCCAGCACAGCTGGTTCATAATTGGTAGAACACCCTGGGACATCCAGGGTGACCCATTATATGGGTTTTCCCAGAATGGTAGCAAAGATAGAGGCTCTGTTTTCTGAAGCGACTTGACTTGGGTTTGAGAAGATACAAGTCTAGAGTGGTTGGGTGCTACGATGTAAAGAGAGGCTACGGCAAAACAGGAGGGTTTCCTAGTTTCAGTAACCTGTTGGTTTCTGGTATAACAAGCAATCCTTCACTCTGTCATTTTAGCAAAGTAGAGCTAAGCAGTGTAGAGAGCTCAGGTCCTCATGTCATATGTTGAGACACTAGATCTACTATTTCTGAAGAAATCCCTCTGAAATCTTTTATTTGGTAAGTTAACATTTTTGCTGAAGTCACTTATACCTGAGTACCTGTTACTAGCAATCAAAAAAATGCCAATTGATATAGCCATCTCAATCACTGACCTGGTATGTATGACAACAGTATACAGTCTGCTCTTCCTGAAATGCTCCCTTCTCCTAATTCTGAGTGTCCTATGCTGAACTTAACCATGGGTATCTCCAAAGCTCGGTTTTTTGTCTTCTCATTTTATCTTTCTCCAATCACCTTTGAATAATCCTTCTATTTCTAGTACTTCAAAATTCACCTCTAAGCTGATGAGTACCAAGTGATACCTGGTCTAATTTTTTCAAATTGTGAGTAGATATCCATTCAACATGACGAATGAATGACAGAGACAAATAATGCCTCAATATGTGCAATTCAACGTTGCAATCAAATGAAACTTATGACAAAATTAATTTGCCATGAATCTGATGAAAGTTAAATCACAGCCTTGGATGTGTGGAAGAAAAAATTATTCTGACACTTGTTAAAATGGCAGGAAGACTTTAGACGATTGTGATAGGTGTCAAGACTACTGCAATAAGGGAGAGAGATTGGCCTTAACTTCACTCTAAATACAGTAATGATCGCTGGGGATTTATAGCCAAGGAGCAGAGGGAGAGAGGAATATTATTAAGAGAAAACATCAAAGGTACACGAATTCTTGCTAATCTGATTTAATAAGGGTCTTGCTGAAGGCAAGCCAGGATAATCAATTATCAAGGGGTTGGGGGGTATGGAATTCTCTTTAAACTGACTTAGCAGGTTTCTTGCTGAAACCAAACTCAGCGGTCCAAAGATAAGAGCCAAGGATGAGGCGTAGTTGAAAAGAGGGCTTAGAGGAGACTTTGTCAATGGTAGGCCAGATTAAATGTAAATGGGGAGTCTTCAGAAAAGATGAATGAATATTGTGGGATTACCGTTTTCCCCCATTATGCATGGGGGATATGCTCCACGACCGTCAGTGGATGTCCAAAACTATGGATAGTACTGAACCCAACATACACTCTGCTTTTACCTATTTATACACACTTACAATCAAGTTTAATTTATGAGACAGTAGGAGATTAACAATAATTAAATAGAACTCTAACAACATACTGTAAAGTTGTAATAAAAGTTATGTGACTGTGTTCTCTCACAATATCTCATGATACTGAACTCATCCCTCTCCTTCTTGTGATGATGCGAGCCGAGAAAATGCCCACGTGCAGAGGTGTGGTGAAGGGAGTAATGCAGGTGCTGTGACCTAGTGTGGGGCTGCTGCTGAGTGTGTGACATTCGTCAGGAGAGTCATCTGCTTGAACCACAGGTAAGTGAAACCGCAGTAAGATGGAATTACTATGTTTTTACCCACAGCAAGTTCTGAGCTGTTCTTCTCCCCTACAGCTTCATTTCACTGTCCAGAATGGCTACTCTTCAGCACGGAACACCCACACATTTGTATGGGGCCACAGGACCAGCTACGCTTCCTCTGGCCTCCTCCCCACGCCTTGTCCCTTTGTCCCTGCCCTAACCCTTCCCTGAGGCCCCTGCACAGGCAGCTGGCTCCGTCTTCAGTTATATAACTCCGAATCATCCTTTGGCTCTCTCCCTGCACCTGGGTTGGTTTCCTCCCCCCGCCAGGGGTGCTTCACCAGCATCTCTGACTAGGACACACCCCCACGGGGATCAGATTCCAAAGCACCAGGTAAGGCTCCAGCAGAGCGCCCATCACAGGTGCAATGTGCACAGTTTAGCTGAGTGTTTGGGTAATGTGCGGCTCCCTCAGTACCCTGCGGGCTCTGAGAGGGAAGAGACGGGGTGCCTTTGCTCACCCACATGTGGCCCACATCAGGCACTTCACACGGATTGACACAATAACCTAGAACTGGGAGGTGCACAGAAGGAGGCAGAATGGCCGCTCCACAGCTTTGAACCCCTCCATTCAGAGAGGAGGGTTGAGACAGGACTCATGTAATTTAGCTGCTTGAGAAGGACATCATGAGAGCTAAAAGCAAGCAGAGCTGCCGCAGGCCCCTGTGACTAAGGGTGGCCCCTGCTGACATGCACCCAGTGACAGTCTTGGCCAGTTCCCCTGGGGGATGTGGAGCTAGCCCTGCTCTTCAGAATCCAGCAACACTGGGCCAAGGTACTCCCCTGTGTTTTGTGCGTGGAGTGTGGGCTGCCGCAGGAAAGGGCGGGATCTTAGCAGGACATGACTGCCGGCAGATGGGCAGCAAGACAGTCACTGAGGGAGATCTGGAAGGTGTGGAAGGCAGGGCATGGAACCTGCCTCACCCCTTCAGCCTCATAGTGCTGACAGCTGCCGAGTTTCCAGCTCACCACCCGCCCCCTGCCCTCGCCACCCCTTGCCACCTCTGTGCCGTTCCAGGCCTGGTTCTGTCCCTCCCGCACCTCTGCAACCAGTCCTCGTTTTAAACTCTCCTGTAGCTACGGCTTTGAGCATGCCCTCTGCTTCCTGCTGCGCCTTGACGGGGTCACCTTAGGCCCCCCTGCAGAGGGTGGGGAATACCATACCACCAATGTCAGATGGCTGGATCGTGATTCAGGACTATTATGAGACCTATCCAGACCACTGGAGTAGGGGAGGGAGCCAAGCCTCAACTCTGCTCCAAATATACTTAAGACAGCTGGGGTTTTGGAGCCAAGGAGCAGATGCAAGGAAACATTTATGGTGGGGAGGTCCTCTTACAAGGGACCGTTACCTTGTGCCTGGAAATTTCATAATTGTGGCATGATGTCACCCTCTGCTTCACCCAATGGAGGAACACCGTTCTACAATCCAACCTACCTTTGGAGATAACTCTGATCATGAAGCCCAGCTTCAATGGCTAAACTTACCTTCCTACGAACTCCCATGGGATTTATTTATTTATGTATTTATTTATTTTCTCCCATAGGATTTATTGCCAAAACTTCTGGAAGCCATTTATCTTATCTTGCTTTGTATTGTAACTTTATTATTTGGCTCTTATTCTTTTTTCTGGTTTTTAATGGGTACACATCTCATAGCCTCAGAGTGGATGTGACAGCACTTCCCTGCATTTATCCTCTCTACCTTTCACAGCACACTGCCTTACAAATGGGCACGTTTTTGATGAAAAATTAAAAAATGATGAATTAAAGAATGTACAATTTGGAAACTAAAACATCAGTCCCATCAGTCAGTCTCCAGAGGGGACTGACTTTTCTACCTCTCTCTCTCTCTCTCTTTTTTTTTTTTTTAACTTAGTTATACTTGGAAGCTAGAAACAAATTAGCATTCAACATTAGTACGTGCCTTGCTCTATCCATGAATTTGTCCTCTGTATAGGAAATGATACATGGTACTTCTCCCCCTCATTCTAACTCAGGGGGCCTGTAACATGAGCTGGAAATATGAGGTAATTAACCATGTAATTCAGACAAAATCGCCTGGAAATGTACTTCGTGAGTAGGTACACAGCTCAGTAATGGAAGACTTGAAAAATTCATTCATGATAGATATGGAATCATTTATTAGCGGAAGCGTGGGATGTGCCGGGAACATTTCTAATCTGTTAAAGTCAGCATCTTGCAGGGAAGCAGGCTTGATGACACAATCCCTCGTGTTGCCACCCTAGACACAGCATCTGGGACTGAGATGAGGGGACCCTGCTTTGTGCAGGGATGGGAGGGCTTTCTATTTTCGGGTTCTGGGTGGCAAGTGACAGAGACTGAATTGCACAATCAGGCCAAATTAAGGAAAAATAAAGAATTGATTGGAAGTCACTCTCAGGAGTGGACGAAAAACCTGGAAATGAGGCTTTTGGAAAAAAAAATAGAACCAAGAAAGCTCTATGTTCCCGGATAGCAGGCTAAACCTGCTCCAAATGCTTTCTCCTGATGTCTCCCTCTGCCATGTGCCTTAAAATGGGTTAATTATATGCAGATTTGTATGACATGTTGGTGGGTCTTTTTAGCACTCATTCATCTATTTAAATAAGTATTTCTTAAAAATTATACAAACCTTGTAACAGGTATTATGGGGGATTCAAAAGTAAATTCATTATAGATTCTACTCCTAAAGGAGATATAGGGAGATAAGTATTCAAGTACTTGTTAGATGGGATGAAAGGCTGCATATTCATCGGGATCTTTTCGTTACATGGAACAGAAACCAGTCTCAAACCATCTTCAGAAAGAAGGAGCAACTGATCCAGATAAAGGGAAGTCCAGGGGCACAGCACTCGCTGATACGTGGCAGAGGCAGGCACCAGATGGTGAGGTCAGGACCCGGTCCTCTGTGTGATCTTGGCTGGTTTTGTTCTCAGGGAAGGTCTCTGCAGCAAATCCTATAGGCTCCTGTACACAGCCCTTCCACACTTAGCATGGCACCCAGGGGCAGCTTCTGTGAGTCTCCTCAACCTGGAGCTTTCTCTGGCAAGGAAGCTAGTTCAGGCTGTTGGCCAGGGAACTAACAGTCCTGGGAGCAGTCCTCCACCAAAGAAGGGAGAATTAGTAGATTCAAACATGATTATCTTTGGAGGGGACAACTCTGGGCCATGGTCTCTGCTTTTCTCTGGATGTCTCCAATAGGATTAAGCCCCAGTTGCCCATGGTAGTATCCCGCTCACTAATGCACTTTGCTTGGGCTTACTTCCCCTTTCTTATCTCACTTCTCTATTCTCCTACCCATGCCCTTCAGGAACACCTGCAAATAAAGCTTTTGCACATAAACCTTTGCCCCAGTCTTTTTCCTGGGGGGCCTAGCCTAAGACAACTTTAGTCACACAGTGCCAAAATGGCTGCAAACAGCTGTAGGTTTGCAACCTGCCAGTATCTGGTCCAATGCAGAAACAAGTTGCCTGCAAACACTTCCATTTAAAATATGGAGTCTGGCTCTCAGGGTTCAAGGCTGGCCCCATTTTCACCCCTGGGTTGAAATATATCTATTGACCAGGTCTGGCCACCTACTCAAAGGGAGCCCTAGCAAGCTGGAGCTACATCTGTTCAATTGCCACGGTCTGGAGGAGGAAGAAGGATGGATTCCTTATGAATAATCAGGATGCCTGTACCAGGTCTTTGCTGTAAGGATCATTAGCAGGTCAGATCACCAGGTGTTCACAGCATGTAGGCCCCCAAACAGGGACAAACAGCTCAGATGAACATGATGTAGGTTTTGGTTTGGTGGGGGAGGGTTACAGGAGTTTAATGCTGAAATTCCACCTTCTGAGTCTTCCACACTGAACCCCTTTTAAATTAGCAAGAAGCTCAATAATTTTCTTTGTCACAATAACCCTTTGTTTTGTGTTTTGAAATACCGTGTCATTCAAATGCAACAGCGTGCAGTTAGAAGTAATTAATTCTTTCTCGCACTTTAAAAATTAATAATGGCATTACTGAGTCCATGTTCTTCATAAAAGAGAAATATACACTTTCTAGTGGTTCTCAGAAATACAAGATAGAGCTTCTAGTCCCTTTTTTTTTTTTCTTTTAACATTTTTATTTTTCAGTAATCTCTACACCCAATGTGGGGCTCAAACTTAGAACCCTGGGATCAAGAGTTGCACGTTCTACTGACTGGGCCAGCCAGGTGCCCCTATTCTTTTTAGTCCCTAGGAGCTGAGGGACCCTCCTCATTTGGTGGTTGAGGTCCTCCAGCACACACAAAATTTCAAAAGGATACTGGCTAGCAAATTGGACTATTTCATTTATATTAGTAGACTTCATGGCTTGGTAAATTGTCCTTCAGGTCACATTTTGCAAGGGAATTCCCCATGCCTCATTATTAGAGCATTTATAGACTAGAAGTGATTTCTCAGAGATTATATATTTCAACTCTTAGCTAAAAAATTCTGACATGAAGTAATGTACCCAGATTCTTATATCCATCCATAAACCTGGGATTTTGAGCAACTATTATGTGCAAACCTATACTCTAGGGTCTCATGGAAACTAAGTGAATAAAAGGGAGAAGGTCTCTGTCAAGTGGAGAGGGAGACAAAACATCATAATAAAAAACATCACTGGTTTCTGGTCCAACATGTGAAGAGCAGACACTGTCACTTTCACCCTTACTGCAAAGAAAAAAGGTGAAACAAAATGAAAGTAAGCAAATCTAAGATCCAAGGGGGAACTGAGACCCAGGGAAAATGGCTGCCCCCAAGACCAAAGTGACAGACAGGTGGACACAGAGAATCGTAGCTTACTGAGAACAGAAGGCCCAAGACTGTGGCCAGTGAGCAAGCTGAATGCTAGCTGACAAATTGCTGGGACCTCCACATGGACCAGCCAGAGAGTTAGAGATTCCATGAGAGGGTCCCATCATTTTGTGAGTCTTACCCCCAGGGGCCCTACCAGGATCTCACAGTGAAAGTAGGGAAAAAATACCCTCACACTTCTGGCATGACCAAGGGGGAAAGGCACCATTTTGAAAAGTTAATAGTGCTAAGCATGATGAAGGTCATAGAGTGACTGTGAAAAAGCCTCAAACAAGGACCTTGATGGAGGGGACAACAGGCACCACCAAGCCATGGGGTGAGAAAGAATTCGGCCTGTCCCAGGGACTGGGAGGAGTCCCTGCAGCCGGGACAGGTGACAGAGGGGGGTTGGGATGGAGGGGACTGTAGAGGAAGCAAGGTCAGAGGGCTCAGGGTCATGGGAGGGAGTCTGGTCTCCATACTTCCTCTAAGAACTTCATTCTTCATATACAAGCTTGAATGCAGACGAGCTGGGACATGAGACCAGGCGGCCCTGCTCCAATCTCATGCCTACTTCCTACAGCCCTGACACATAGATGACTAATTCTAGAACGTACAGTCTTGAATAAAATAGATTCAGAAACAGGCAAGATTTTTAGCAGCCTCAAACCATGAAGCCTCCTACAAGTACAGAGAAGGAGTGAAACAACCATGTATAGTTGTGCAGTATGAGCAGACTAACTATTGTCAAGTTCTGGCTCTGCCACTGACCAGGGTTGCAGTCTGGGACAAGTCACTTTACTTTTCTGAGTTTCTGTTTCCTCTTCTAGGAAGAGGAAATGATAAAAGTGCCTCTAGATAGAGTTGTTGAGGCAATTAAATTAAATGGGATGAAGACTGATTTTCCCCAGTGCGGCTCATTCCCAAGTTTCCTAGCTCCATAAAATGGTACTATCTCCCACTCAGTGTAGTGGTTCAAGACAAAATGCTTAGTCATCCCTGATTTGTTTCCTTTCCCCAAATCCCAAATCTATCAATAAGCCCATATGATTCTGTTTCTGGAATACATCCCGAATGTGTGCACTGTGGTTTCTCTCCATTGGCCGGATCCTAGACTCAGACACTACTGTGGTCTACTGCAATGGCGTCCTACATGCTCACCCCCATCTTCCTCTTGTTTCCTACAATCTACTCTTCACAAAGCAGCCATTTGTAATTGTTCAGTGTAATTACGTGTAACTCCTTAGATTATACTCATCCAATGGCTTCACAGGGCATTTAGAATGAAATCCACAGGCCACCTCTCTATTCTTGCCCCAGCCTGTTTCTCCAGTCCTACCCACCTCTTTGCCATAGAGGTGGATATGCATTCCATTCTTAACATTCCATGACAGCCCTGCCATGTCTTTACATGATAGAGTAGACTTCCTGGTCCTTCAACTTGGGGCTTGGACATGAGATTTGCTTTGGCCGGTAACATGTTAATAGTTATGATGTGAGAAGAGCCCTGCAATTACTGTGTGCTATGGCGCAGCCTCTTGTGTGTGATCATATCCCTGTGATCTGCCAGGAGAAGAATGTGCCCCAGGTAGCTACTTGCTCAAGGACAGTGAGGGAAGCTGTGCAGCTGATTTGAGCCCACCCTACAGCTGGGAGCCAAGCCTAGATAAGTAGTACCTGAGACAGAACCATCCTGAAAGACCCCAGAACAACAAAAGGAAATGACATGCTTACAGTTATAAGCCACTGAGTTTTGTGGTAACATTGGAGCATTATTGCAACAAGAGCTGATGAACAGACTCAGATCCTCAGCTTTCTTTTTGATTTCTGCCAGTTCCTTGCTGTTTCCTCTATTTGAAGCTATCGTCCTTATCTGGAACTGAATTTTTCATCCTGGCACTATTGACATTTGGGACAGGATACTGGTTGTGGGGACTGTGCTGTGTGTTGTAGGATATAAAGCAGGATCTTGGCCTCAAGCCACTAGATACCAGTAGCCCTTCCCTGTCTCCAGCTGTGGCAACCAAAACTGTCTTCAGACATGATGAAATGTGCCCTGGGGTGGGCAGGATCATCCCTGACTGAGAACCACTGGTCCAGATTGGGCATTCCCTAGATCTCCCTGGACATAGCTCTTTATCATTTACTTCCCACCTTTGAGATCCATGATGTTGCTCATTTCTTTCTTTACTTGTTTTTCTGCCTCTCCCTGTCACTATCACAGTGGAACCTGGCACGTGAGACAGGCACCCTAGAAACTGATTCTAACAAATGAAGGTTGGAAAGCATCTTGTCCACTGTGTTGACTGTAGAGCATTACGCAAATTAATTATAAAAGTAATAATAGAGAGAAAAGTCACAGAAACAGATCCACACAGAATTTAGCAGCTGGGAAGTTTCTGATGCTGTAATTTCCCCTTCTGCAGCTGCTGTCCTCTGAATGTTGGACAGAACTACAATCAGAATGAATGTTCTGGAGCCTGAGCTGGGTTTGATTGACTAAGAAAGAAAGAGCCCTCATTGGTCTTAGGATATCTTTAGAATGGATTTAAACAGCAAAATAGTTCAGTGGACGTGATTTAATTTGTTTCCCCCAAACAGCTGTGCCCCCCACTGATATCGCTGGCTTTGTTTGCATATGAAACCTTCAAATAGCCACAAGTTAATAGATGGGGGAAGACGTGTCAGAGTAGATGAGTAGGGGTGCCAACCTGTTTCTTAATAATTAATTATGCATGGAATTTATCATCACCCTCTGCACATCCTCTTCCTTAATAATAGTTGACAATGCCAGTTTTCCCACTGGCGTTAGCCAATCACAGTGAGGTTTCTCTTTCTTTCTCTTTCTCTCTCTTTTTTTGCCCCCTCAAATGAAGACATCACCTAAATACAGAATCAGCAACATCAAAGGGTTTGCTCTGGCTTTTGGTAGTTCCATGGATGGAAAGGCAAAAAAAGTGGGGGGAGGGGCGGTGACACCCGCCCTCGGGGCCCAAATCACACTTTGATCTGCGAGTTAATGAGACAAGAAATGGCCCATGCTGTTCTGGGTAATGGCAGTCAATGAGATTTGGAGCAAGGAGACAAAGACAGACAAGGTCTTCCTGGATACCAGCCAGGACAGACCTGCTTGGACTCCATCTGACAGGACCCGAGACCCCATGGTAGATTCTCAGAGCCTTACAATTCCTTTACAAGTTTTCCTAAAGTCTGATTTAAATTCCGTGTTCCAGTCTCAGCCTATTTCACCTTGATCTTGCTTTTCTGGAAGCTGTGGAAAGTTTGCTTCCAACTAATGATACAATGCCCACTGACACAAAGAAGCTGTAACTAGTTCTACCTTGACATCCTCCCCCTGCTCCTTAGGTCCCACCCTGTCTGTCACTCTGCCTGCCCAGTAGCCATAGTTCAGCTGAGCTATCCTTCCCAGGGACATCTGGCACCGGCTCAGACTATCTGAACCTATCCCTGCAGTATGGAGCCCCACAGAAGGCAACTGGGTCACATTCCAGCAAAGCACTAAAGAAGAAATGACAAGCAGGACCAATCCAGCCAGCAGACGTTTTCTTTGGCCTGCAGGATTTTTTTTTTTTTTTTAACAAAGTGGAAACTTCACTCAAAAACCAGATTTTCTATTCCTCTTAGAAAACTGGACCATCTGGCCACATTGGGCCTGTGCTCCTATAAGGCGTAGACCAGCTAAAGCTGAGTAGCGCCCTCTTCAGATGGGGCATCTGCTCGATCATTGTTCACACCTTTTTATTACTGCCCTCATTTTTCATATCTCCTAGTGCTGGGAAGCATTTCAGTTGGAGAACCAAAGATCTCAAAAATCGGGAGGAGCAGCCCCATATCCGCTCTGTTGCAGCCTGTTTGCTTAACGTATTGATGGAATCCATGAAAGATCCTGTATCCATTATGGGCTGAATTGTGCCTCCCACCCCCTGCCCCCCCCACTGACCTCCCCCACTTCCCTGCCCCACCACATTCATATGTTGAAGTCCTAACTCCCAGGATCTCAGAAGGTGACCCTATTTAGAGGTAGGGTCTTTCAGAGGTAATTAAGGTTGTATCAAGTAATTAGGGTGAGCCCTAATCCAATATGACTGTGTCCTTATAAGAAGAGTAAGAGATAGCAGGGATGCACATGCATAGAGAAAAGACCGTGTGAGGACACAGCAAAAAGGTGGCCAATCCTCCTGCTAAGTGGGGGGACCTCAGAAGAAATCAGCCTTTCCCATGCCTTGACTTCAGACATCTAGCCTCCAGACCTGTGAGACAGTTAATTTCTGCTGTGTAAGCCGCCAGTCAGCCTCCCTCTGGTCATGGCAGGAGCACACTAAGGCAGTCTCCCATCAGTGAAACCCAACCACCCCCGCCAAAAGTAACTCTTCAGGTACTTGCAGACCCCGAATCTCCACTAATGAACATGTTTTCCTCTGCAAGGTGATAAGTTGCCTTCATTTTACCCAGGCTCCCTTCTTGAACTTTTAATTATATTTTACTACAAGTACCACATTTGAAGGCTAATAAACTAAGGAGAATGAGTTAAAATCTTGGCCAAAAAAAAAAAAAGGCAAGTCAGAAATGGAGGCAAATATTCATCCTCTCTTCAGGGCTGGGTTGATATATCTGAATACTGTGGCTAGACAATCACTGATATCCACATCCTCAGAAAATATGAACTCTCTGTCTGAAAGAGCTCAAGGGGGTATTTAGATCATGCCTTTCCAATGGGGACCCTATAACAGCCAAGAGAAAATTGAATCTCAGATGCAAAAGCATCTTCCTCTTTATGTACAACTCACGCATATACATACAACACACAGACGGATCTACATTATTTGTTTTAAAATTTCATGGGAGGCTCATTAGAGAAAAATGCCTATGAAAGCTATTTGGAGAGGAGGATGATAAAAATGGTTGAGAAACATTGACTTACATGTTTGGTGTGGTGTTAATACTCCTTTCTTGGAAGGCACTGTGCTTTGGGGACTTTGTTTTCAGGTCCTTTGCTTGGTGATACTAATATGGACAATTTGGGGGATTCCTAAGGAGAAAAGGGATCTTCCTTTTCTACTCTTGTATAAATCAAACACAGATAAAACTATTTAATTTTGCTGACTGAAGGGTAAGGCTAACAAAGAAGGAACTGGTGAGGGTCTGGCAGACACAGGTGGATGTCTGCCTGACAGTATCCCCTCCACATCTGTTTTGGCAAAGGAGCTTCCCAAGATGGAGGCTGAAAACTGGATACTTGTTTTCTCAGACTCTTCTGCAACTGAGCATAAGCATGTGACCCAGGCCCTAGGGATGCAGGCTTCTAGAAAAGAGGCTCTTAACCAGTAAAAAGAGTTTCAAGAGAAGAACAGCTCTGTCTCTCCTTCAGTGGGTTGCTCTCATGTCCCACACATTGCTTGACACTGTGGCAGCCATCTTGTGGCCGTGAGGAATCAAAGAGCTAAGTGAAGTGAAAGAAGCAAGAGCTAGAGTCACCGAGAAAATGAATCAGGGAGGCAGAAAACGTCAAGAGAAAAGAGTAATGAATAAAACTGACATTTCATAGCTAAAACTTACAAAGCTAAATTTGTGGAACAAGTGATCAAGTACAATAGACCAAGGGGAAAGTAGAAGAATAAAGTCCTGGGTCTTAGTCTTGGTTCTAGTACTACACAGATGGGTAACTTTGGACAAATTTTTCAGCTTCTCTAAACTTTGGAAGGGAATATTTATCCATCTTTTTTTAGAGGGTTTGTTGATCTGCATTGTCGATTTGGCTAAGCTGGAATGACATTTCCTAGGATCCTCTTCCCTATGTGTATCTGGGTTGCTATTGGTAAATTAATTAATTTTAATTAATTAATTTTTTAAAAGCATGAATTTGGAAGGGAGAAGTGAAGCAGCAGCCCATGGCTGCTCTTGGGTCATTATGCTTGATTAAGAGATAGATGAAGTGGTACCAGTAGTTCTAGCTTGGCTTCACTTTCTCCTACCAAACTTCCAACTTCCTCCTTCTTCTTCCTTTACTTTCTTTCTTTTTTTTTTTTTTTTTTTTAAAGATTTTATTTATTCATCTGAGAGGGGTTCGGTGGGGAGAGAGAGAATGAGCAGAGAGCCCGATCTGGGGCTTGATCCCAGGACCCTGAGATCATGACCTGAGCCAAAGGCAGATGCTTAACCAACTGAGCTACCCAGGTATACCCCACCTCTTCTTCCTGACTGCCATCCTATATACCAACAATGACTCCACGCCTCCCGTCAGACTCCATGATAACAGCCTTCTGAAGACTTCATACCTGGTTCTCCTTTGCTGCCTGCATTGTGGTTATGGGACATGCCTGACTTCCCATATTCCCTTGCAGATTCCTGCCTATTTTCCACCTGTATCAGCTCTATAGGGAGACTGGTTCAAGAACTGATTCTTGCTGACTTTACTCTGATCCTCAAACTTTTCCTTTTGGACCCTTAGTTTTCAGCTTCTTCCCCAACTGTGTGAAGTCTTCCTCAATGAAATCCTTTATTCCAAAGTATGCACAGTGGTTGTGCTTTCTGAATTAAACCCCAAGTGATACAAGAATCAAATGAAACATGAATCCAAAGCAATGTCAAGAACTTAGTAAGTTAGTAACAATTATTATCAACATTCTCACTATTAAGGCAAAAGGACTCCGAGACACTACTTTCTAATTGCTTCATTATGCAGAGAACTAACCTATGATCCTCCCAGGTTAAATGACTTGCCCAGGATGATACAGCTCAGGTGTGACCCAACAAGCACCAGAATTCAGGTCTTCTGATTCCTAGTCCTATCACTTTTTGCAGATCCTGGCCTGCTGCCCAAACGATCCTACTATTCGGGTTTCCACACAATACAATACCATGGGCTGCAAATAATATAGACATAATTCTAACTGGCCTAAACCACATGTAGGGTTTATTGGCTCATGTAGCCAAAAAGTCAAGATAGAGGGTTGACTTCAGACATACTATGGGCTAAGTAGGGCTAAGCTCCAATATTTCTCTCATCTATTTCAGTTATGTCCCTATCATGGCTCTCCGCTCAGAACTAGAAATAGCTACTGCACTGCCCGGCCTCATATTTCCAAACTACAGCTGTCTCAGGGAAGAGAGAGATTTTGTAAGCCAAAGGACTGAGATTCAATATGATGGGATGTCTGTGGTCCACGTCACATGCCCACCTTCACCGAATCTCTGTGGTGGGAGAGGCAGACTTGGCATGCAGTGACTAGCTCAGTCTAGGTCACATGCTACAAACCTAGGCCTGGTGGGATCAGAGGTGGGTAGGGAGAATCAGCCTTGTCAGAACCACGTGGATCCATTAATTAAAACTAGAGGTGGGGAGGAGGAGTCAAGATGGCGGAGAAGTAGCAGCTGAGACTACTTCAGGTAGCGGGAGATCAGCTAGATAGCTTATCTAAAGATTGCAAACACCTACAAATCCAACGGGAGATCGAAGAGAAGAAGAACAACAATTCTAGAAACAGAAAATCAACCACTTTCTGAAAGGTAGGACTGGCGGAGAAGTGAATCCAAAGCGACGGGAAGATAGACCCCGGGGGGAGGGGCCGGCTCCTGGCAAGCGGCGGAGCAACGGAGCACAAAATCAGGACTTTTAAAAGTCTGTTCCGCTGAGGGACATCGCTCCAGAGGCTTAACTGGGGTGAAGCCCACACGGGGCCAGTGTGGCCTCAGGTCCCGCAGGGTCACAGAAGGATCGGGGTGTCTGAGTGTCGCAGAGCTTGCAGGTATTAGAACGGGGAAGCCGGCTACAGAGACGGAGCCGAGGAGTGAGCTCACAGTTCGGGGTTACCTTGAACCGGTCGCAGGCTCGGTGAGCTCGGAGCGCGGCTGGAGGCCAGGGTGACGGGAGCAATTGGACGCTGTTCCCTGAGGGCGCACTGAGGAGTGGGGCCCCGGGCTCTCGGCTCCTCCGGGCCGGAGACTGGGAGGCCGCCATCTTCATTCCCGTCCTCCGGAACTCTACGGAAAGCGCTCAGGGAACAAAAGCTCCCGAAAGCAAACCCGAGCGGATTACTCAGCCCGGCCCCTGGTAAGGGTGGTGCAACTCCGCCGGGGGCAAAGACACTTAAGAATCACTACAACAGGCCCCTCCCCCAGAAGATCAACAAGAAACCCAGCCAGGACCAAGTTCACTTACGAGGAGTGCAGTTTCAATACCAAGGAGAGCAGTGGAATTCCAGAGGAGGAGAAAGCAAAGCACGGAACTCATGGCTTTCTCCCCATGATTCTTTAGCCTTGCAGTTAATTTAATTTTTTTTTCTTTTTCAATTTTTTTTCTCTTCTTCTGCTAAATTTTTTTAA